>NC_072738.1:116947310-117247310 GCF_026930045.1 Uloborus diversus
CTTGTTAATAAGATTCAGCAAAAAATATAGTCCAAGAGCCGAGGACCGTCAGATCTTCTGATTGGAAAATTTGTGGGTTGGACTGTAGAATTAGTAATCCCTTTGAAGATACGTATGTTTGTTAACTTGAGACAGCAAATTTACTGGTACCAGGTGTTGAATGCACACAATAAAAAAAATAAATAAGTAAATAGTACTTTACTTTTTTTCTCAGAGCCAATTTTTGTGTATGTTTTACAGAACATTGTCAATAACTAATTAAAAATACTGCGATACTGCCAGACGCTTCCCGTTGGTGATGGTTTCTACCAAACACTCTAAAGCTCGCAAAAAAAGAAAAAAAAAAAAAAAAGCGTAACTATACCTATTTCGTGTCAAGTG
This sequence comes from Uloborus diversus, assembly GCF_026930045.1. Classification (NCBI taxonomy): domain Eukaryota; kingdom Metazoa; phylum Arthropoda; class Arachnida; order Araneae; family Uloboridae; genus Uloborus; species Uloborus diversus. Next base: position 116,947,692 of record NC_072738.1, read on the forward strand.
ACCTAGTGATCCCCACTCGACAATCTACGATTTATATGAAATTTTATTGAGGTGTAGACATAATTTTGAAAGCGACATATGCAACTTTTCAAGCTCCAAGATCCAATTTCTGAGGATCTAGGATCGCTTAACTACACTGTAAAAACGATTCAGAAACGTTCCTGGAAAATAATAGTCAGCTGATGTGCCCAATTTCTTCCAGTAACATATCTTGGAAAAACCAGGAACGTTTTCCGCTAAAAGTCAGTAACCTTTCTGAATTTAACCTTGAAACTTTCTGAAGAAATGCGAAATCTCCCCTGTTAAAGCCAGTCATATCTCTAAAAACCTTCTGGAAAAAAATAAGTAGGTTTAGTGCAATTGATTAGAACCTTCCTGATTTACCAAGAAAGCTCCATAAAAATCAGAGCGACCACGGCCAAAGCTATGCAAGAGCAAGACAGAACCAAGCCTATCTCTTGCCAGCAATTCCTGCCTTGCAAAGCTGCAGCTATCCATTGACATTTTCTTTCGCTCTCATTGGGAGCTTAGTCAATCTGGACAGGCCGTAAGCAACCTCAGGCCACCACACATTGATAAACACGCTCATTCAATCTTTAAACTGGTTGCTAAAAATATTTTCCACAACAGTGAAAAGTCTGCATCGCGTGCAACTTGTAGCGATTCAGGAAACCTTTTTGGGATGATACTTGTTTTTACAGGGAAATAGGTGAAAACGTGTGAAATCCCGAGACGTTCCACAGAAATAGCAACGTTTCGGAATTTTTTACAGTGTAAAGGGCTCCAAAACTGTGGAGCAGCTTTGAGAAACAAATTGCCATGCCTAGGCTAAGCTTGAAGAAAAATGTATTACATTCGGGACAGAATACCATGAAGTAAAAAAATAACTTGTTAAAAAATCAAAAAAAAAAAAAAAAAATCCCTGGCACAAAGGATAGATTAATTCAATCACGGATACATTTTTGAGCTGAGAAAGCAATAATGTTTTTTGAAAAAGACAAAAATGAGAAAAATGTTCTCATGTGCTTCCTTTCCCTTACTCATTGTTCAAAAAAGCAATCATGTCAATTTGCATCGTAAGAAAAAAAAAAAAAAAAAAAAAAAGAAACTGCTAATAAACCACTGTTAAAATATGCATTACACTTTAATATCCCTTTTAAATCGAAACTGATCTTTCAATAAACGGCATGTTTTACACGAATTTTTTATTCATTTCTTTTTTGGAACGAAAGGAATGATTTATTTACCTAAAAGAAGGGAACTGACCCATTGGACAAAAATTGTGTTCCCTCTGAAGAAACTTGACGAAATCTCTTAGAAAATTTAATGCGAAATTTTTCACATAACGAAGTACCGTAATCTACACAAGATTCAAATTCAAAATACAAATTCAATTTGAAATTCAAACACTTTTAATGAAATTAGATAGAATTTGCTTTTACAGGCAATGAAATAAATGCGTATACTAAAGGCCTTAAAATAAATGATTTAAATGAGAAAATTTTCCTTTTAAATTACATAACAGCAGGCTATTACACTAAAATGAGAAACCTAATTGGACAGTTAAAGCAAATTACTTTAGAAAGGGTAGTTAATATTTTTCAATAAAAAGAATCGTATAAAATTAAGGACATAGCAATTTAAGTTTTTAGATTACATCTTAGTCCTTCTAATTCAGTCAAAGCATAAGCTTCCAAATTAACTAGTTTACTGCCTAAGTTTATGAATAATTTGTGCTAATGGATTTTACTTTATATTTCGTTTTACTTCTCTTTTGAGCGTATATAAAGACAAGAAAAAACCCCCAGCAATTATAGCTCTTTGAACTTTGCTAGTTTTTTAAATGTCAAGGGAAAACATTTCATTTTTTGAAATTCATTTGTTTTAATTAGATAAAAAGAAAAACTACTTTTGTTGGTACTAAAAGTCATATTTCAAGACTAGGTCTATTTTTGCTGCCAAAACTACTTCTTCTATTTTAACACTGGATTCAAACATAAAACAGAAGGGAGAAAACCCATCCACGCATGCAAGAATAAATTAACTGAACTTTTCCGTTTTGAAATTGAATAGAAATGTACCGAGGATTTAAAAAGTAACTGATAAGTTAATTTACTGACATTTTACGAGGTAAGAAACTGTTACAAAAACATCAAAACGGGATTTGTGCAAGCAAAACACTCATATTCTAATGATTTAAAAATGTGAAATAGCCAGACAACGAATAGGGCAAAATATATATCCGTTACTCTTCACGTAATTGTTTTCTGTATTAGAAATAACACCCAAAACTATTTTTGAATCTCAAGGCTTGATGCAGAACTACAAGTCTTAATGGGACTGTATTCTTCTGTTAGTGTTCAATCAGTTTAGTTCATAATAATAGATATAACTTGAATGAATATATTTAAAAAACAATTAACATCTGACATGTAGCATTAATCTTTATACATAAAGGGCTAATCTCTGTCCGGATGTCCGGGATAAACTTCAAAACTACTGGACGGATTTTAACCATTTTTTCACCATAGATAGCTACATAATCGGGGAACAACCTAGGCTATAATTTTTTGCTAAAAAACTTAGTTTAAGAACGTCGTGATCGAAAACAGCAAATGTCATGTAATTTCCACATCAAATAATTAAAGATTAAACCCATTGTTTCGAAAATTCGTTGCCTAGCAACAGCAATATTAAAAGTAATCATAATGTAAATTTTGAATCAAGGCCTCTCTGGAGCAAGCATGACATTGCTTTCTTAGGAATTGCATCCTCATCTTTATACATAAAGGTCTAATCCCTGTCCGGATGTCCGGGGTAAACTTCAAAACTACTGGACGGATTTTAACCATTTTTTCACCATAGATAGCTACATAATCGGGGAGCAACTTAGGCTATAATTTATTGCTAAAAAACTTAGTTTAAGAACGTCGTGATCGAAAACCGTTAATGTCATGTAATTTCCACATCAAATGATTAAAGATTAAACCCATTCTTTCGAAAATTTGTTGCCTAACAACAGGAACATTAAAAGTAATCATAATGTAAATTTTTGAATCAAGGCCTCTCTGGAGCAAGCATGATATTTATTGCTTTCTTAGGAGTTGCGTCCTTATCTTTATACATAAAGGGCTACTTCTGTCCGGATGTCAAGGGTAAACTTCAAAACTACAGGACGGATTTTAAACATTTTTTCACCATAGATAGCTACATAATCGCGGGACAACCTAGGCTATAATTTATTGCTAAAAATCTTAGTTTAAAAACGGCGTGATCGAAAACTGTGAATGTCATGTAATTTCCACATCAAATGATTAAAGATTAAACCCATTGTTTCGAAAATTCGTTGCATAACAACAGCAGAACTAAAAGTAATCATAATGTAAATTTTGAATCAAGGCTTCTCCGGAGCAAACATGAGTCTAAATTCATTTAAACATTTGGAAACTCACTTTTTGCACACTTAGGTAAACATAGTAGAGAGCATTTTTTTTTTTTTTGTACTATTTAAGTAAATAAAGCGCACAGTTTTTTTTAGTGATCTTTGTTTCTGTTAGATATATTTTGGAAATTCTTCAAATTTTTATATGATTCACTTTGCGCTTTCGTTATTTATACTTATTGCTGTTTTACTTTTATGGGTAAGGATGAAGCTCAATTTTTAATGACGTCAGAGCGGTGTGTTTTGAGTTCTTTCAGTTAAAACAGAAAACAAAAGTAGCGATTGTTTCTCACAATTATTACTGACCCAGGCAACGCCGGGTATTTTTGCTAGCATAAAATAAATATACTCAGGATGTCGTAAAAAGGTTATGGTAACTGAACACAGTTTTGGAAACTATTGAACCTTTCACTGCTAGCTTTACTTTCAGCGCAAAATGATTCTCAAGTAAGTTTACAGAAAAATATATTCCCTCACTTTGGATTATAGTTTAGGCATTATTTGAGTGCACAGAGCATATTTTATTTCCTGAAACTTGTTTCAAAAAAGAAGAAAAAATCCTAGTATTCCTATTAGGATACCCACTGAGTTTCTTTTCTTGTGGCGTATGGGTTCAGTTAGTCGAAATCTTTTTTTAAGGTTTAAATTCAAAATGTATTAATTCAATGAAAATTATAAAATAGAAGATTTCGTCGGTTTGGAAACGATAATTACAGAAATTATATATAGTGCAGCTCTGGTTAGTTGAGCTGTGATCTTGACTATGTTGACCTGTTTTAGTGAAGTTTAGTGAAAAATATACGTGCTATTGGATTGGATTTTAGTTGGAATAATTTTTAAACACCACTAAGAAAGTTTCTCAACTCAACTTAGTGCCAATTACTCCTCCCTATTTACCGAAACAGAGGTAAACATTGTCAGAGTCGAAGCTCAACTTCTCAGAGCAATAGAAGTCCTCCCAATAGATAATTTGCCTTACCTCACAATAGATAATTTGAAAACAAAATATGACTTAAAGAATGGGATACATATCAATGTTTCAGAGAAATAATATATGAGGCAGTTATTAGCAAAAGGATGTGAGTGGACACTTCACTCGAGTTCTGAGCATAAGGTTCTAGGTAGGCTTTCATTGAAAAGTTTTTCTAAATAATGCTGTATAGCAGCACTTACCCGGGCTACTAGTACCACCTCTTGCCCCAAGACAGAAGAGAGGTTCACCTACTATTTCACTGTAAAAACGATTCAGAAACGTTCCTGGAAAATAATAGGCAGCTGATATGCCCAATCTATGCCAGTTTGCCTTGCAAAACCCAGGAACGTTTTCCGTTAAAACTCAGTAACTTTCCTGAAAAATCCAGAAATCTTCCCGTTTAAAGCCAGTCGTGCCATTAGAACTTCAGAATTATCTTAAGTAGGAATAATATAAAAGCTTAGAACCTTCCTGATTTATCAAGACAGTTACAAAAACAATATCGCAAACATGGCCAAAGCTAAGCCAGAATTGCTTATAAGAATCAAGCATCTCACCTGATTGCAATTCTTGCAAAGCTACGTAGTCTAAACTTATTAGCTCCCTTTGGGAGTTTAGTCAGCATGGACGAGCCGTATTCGAACAGACGCCGGGACACCTTATAAAAATACTCTCAGTGATTCTTTAAACTGGGAGCTAAAAATATTTTTTACAACAGAGAAAAATCTGCATTCGGACAACTTGTAGCAATTCAGGAAACTTTTTGACAATGATACTTGATATTTCCAGGAAGTGGGTAAAAACCGTTGAAACCCAGAAACGTTACATGGAAATAGTCAGTAACCTCTCGGAATTTTTTTACACTGTTGTACTAGCTATCTCCAAATTTCTAATTTTGCCACTTATATCCCTTTGCTTCTCACTGCCTCAAATAATAAAACAATACGTTCATGGCTCAAAGCAAAACTGAAAACTAGTACTAGAAAACACATAAAAGTGATTAGATTTTTTGTATTGTTTTTATTTTGCTACTCTCAAATTTAGTTAAAATGAATCCAACTAAAGCTTTATTCAGTAACAACCTCCTTTAGCAAGTTCCTTTTCAACAACCATGTTTCAAATTAGATCCTAATGATATAGTAAGAAATTGGTAAAATCTCAGAACTTAATACCTTGCAATTTGCTAGCAAAACACTAATCTTAGGAATTCTTTGCTAACATTTTCAATAAAGATGTCTTTAAAAGCATGCAAAGGTGTTTTTTAAAAGAACAATTAATGGTTGCAAAAATAATGAAATCGTGCAATTAATTTTCCTATTCGACATAGTTATGATCTTGTAATATCATATATGAATTAATAAGCAATTTTGAGCGCAACAAAACAAGTAAACACTGTAAAAACGATTCAGAAACTTTCCTATAAAATAATGGGCAGCTGATGTGCCCAATTTCTGCCAGTAATATATGTTCAAAAATCCAGGAACGTTTTCTGCTAAAACTCAGCAACCTTCCTGATACTATCCCGGAAGCCTCCTGAAAAATTCAGAAATCTTCCCGTTTTAAGCCAGTCGTGTCTACAGAAAATTAGAGTAAACATAGGAAGGTATAATATAATGGCTAGGCATCTTCCTGATTCATAAAGGAAGTTCCAACAGCATTATTGCAAATATGGCCAAAGCTAAGCCAGAATTGCAAGTAAGTGACGAGAATTTTACCCGTCTGAAATTTTTTCAAAGCAAAGTAGTCAACACCTTTTCGCTCCCTTTGGAAGCCTAATAAACATGGACGGGCCGTAACTGAACTGCAGCCGATACACTTTATAAATACGCTCAGTTAATCTTTAAACTGGAAGCTAAAAATATTTTTCGCAACAGTGAAAAGTGCGCATTCGTGCAACTTGTAGAAATTCTGGAAACTTTTTGCGATGTTACTTGATTTTTCCAGGAAGTGAATAAAAACCATTAAAATCCTGAAACGTAACACGGAAATACCCAGTAACGTTTCGGAATTCTTTTAGTGAAGAAAAAAGACTTCTTTTACACTAACGATAAGATGTCCCGAAACTTTAAAGACGGTTGAGAATGGTATAGATAAATATGTTCTTGAAAATATCAATGAAATCATGAAATGTGGCAACGAGTAATTAGAAAATGCACTTTACATGCTATGTGCTTTCATAAAATTTCGTTAAACGTTACAGAATATTCATTTTTAAGGCATACACCGCCTTAAAAATGGTTATTTGATTTTGGAAAATTAGTAAAAATATTAATGTGCAGAATAAATTATTTTTATCAAAAAATCATTCAGACTACTCTCGAGATTAAAATAAAACATAGAACGGTAATCTGAAAAAATACTTCAAAAATTCCTTTCTTTTAAATTAGTAAATTATCTATTTACTAAGTAATTAAAAAAAGTTACAAAAAAACCCCCTCTATTTTTACATACTTAATATGTTCAGTTTTGGTACTTTTATCGATCAATGTCATTTCGTTTAAATTCATTCTTTTGTGCGAATCTGAAATTCTCACCTTCTAAAAATTTCTCTGAACTAATCAAATCAGTCAAGTCCTTTGAAATTCGTAGAAGTTGAGCCATTGAAAGAATTAATTTGCAATGCAAATGAGAATATCCAAGGTTCATTCTATTTTATTGAATCTGACTCAGAAACATAGTTTATTTCCTACCGAAACCCAATTTTCGGGAGAGTTGATTTAATGAAGTTTTTAGAGTTTTGAGAAATTTCAGAATTGGTACTGGAGCTGAAATTACATCTTTGGTGGAGTAACTTTATCATTACAAAATTTAGCTCGCAAATGGGAAATTTAAAAATTTGTTTCGAAACAAAGAATATTTATGATTTATTTTATTTAAAAACGCAAAGCATTTAAATGATTCTAATGTTTGTTTTTCTGAAAACAGAATTCTGGAGGATCGCTTGAATATAAGAGCTGGCAGTGATATCAAAATGAACACACGGAAAAATTATTTTTCAACATAAATGAATTCGTCAAAAAAATAAAGAAATAGCTTCGTACTAAAAATTAAAGGAACATATTACAACTTTGAATCGCCTAAAAGTGAACTGCATACACTTGTTTATGTTTGTTTTTCTAAAAGCAGAATTCTGGAGGATCGCTTGGATAAGAGCTGGCAGTGATATCAAAATGAGCACACGGAAAAATTATTTTTCAACATAAATGAATTCGTCAAAAAAAATAAAAAAAAAATAAAAAAAAAATAAAAAAAAATAAATAAATAAATAAATAAATAAATAAATAAATAAATAAATAAATAAAAATAAATAAATAAAAAATAAGTAAAATAAAGAACTAACTTCGTACTAAAAGTTAAAGGAACATATTACAACTTTGAATCGCCTAAACGTGAAGTGCATACACGTGTTGAGCGGTTACAGAAAACCCCTTTAATGCAAAAAAAAAAAAAGTGAACTTAAGGATGAAAAAACATTCAATAACAGAGTTTTGCAAAATCAAAAGACAAGAGCATTTGTCGTAAGTTTTTTTAACATTTAAGCTGATTTCTTTTGCATTGAAAAAAGGGTTCTTTGCAACCCTCCTTTCTAATGGGGTTGCCCTACAGACTTAATCTTTTGCAGACCTAGTGCCATTCCTCGATGTAGTATTTTATCGGCAGATCAACAAACTCACATGGCCCTGTTGCATGGCGGATGAAAAACGTATTGAACCAGCATCAACATCTGAAGCTACTGGTTTGCGTGAATTTAGTCACATGTAAGCTATTTTGTTAGTAGCTGTTTTCCATACATTCGCTGCTACAGTTAACGCATCTCTTCATATGTGCTACCAACAAGTTTCCAGAAAAATTCAAATGTATTGATTTATTTCACAGGTATTTGAAGAAATGCTCTCCTTAGAAGAAAAAAAAAAGTCATCGTTTCTAGGAAACTGGGTGGTAAACACGAAAAGATGCGTCAACTGTAAAAGCAAAAATATGGAAAACATCCACCTACAAGAGTCAAAGCGGTGTACTTGTGACCAAATTCATACGAACCAGTATCTTCAGATGTTGATGCTGATCTAAGACGTTTTTCATCCGCCATGCATCCGGTCATTTACTAGCTGCTGGACTTGACCCTTGTTGAAGGCAGTTTTCCATATTTTTGCTGGTACAGTTGAGGAATTTCTTCATATGCTTTATCACCCAGCTTCCTGGAAACCATGGCTATTCTTTCTTCTATGGACAGCACTTCTTCAGTTGCCCGTGAAATTTATAAACACATTCGAGTTGGAAAATAGATCCTCTCTTTTGAGACGCTCTGTAGGGTCTGGTGGGGGAAAGTGGTCAATGGGGTAAAGTGGTCATACATCAAATAAATGGCTGTAACTTGGAAATAAATGCTCGATCAAGTATAAAATTTTTATTTTAGACTAGGGAAGTTAGAAACTACATTTTGAATACAAAGTTTTACTAATGCCAATATTTTATTCAGTAAAAAAAAATATTTTGTGTGCATATGAAAAACTTGAAAATCTAAACAACTCTTTTTACTTCTCGGAGAAATTTTGTTTAAGTGAATTTCAAACAAACTGACGGCACGGGAAGCTTCCTACATGTCTCAAGAACACTTACTCTTTAGCAGCTGTCTGTATTTATTTTACATAATATTTTAGAGCAATTCAAGTAAGATGGGGTAAAGTGGTCATATAATTAGGCTTAACGTAAATCGTTGCTCTACTGTCACTCAATCTTAATGTACAAAGCAGATATTAATTAAATATTCATTTCACTAAACATGTATTGTTTTTTTTTTTTTTTTTGAAATAAAGTTTAATTTACGAACACATGCGTGTGATACTACTATATCTGTACGTAAGCACGTATAATAGTATATAGATGGACATGTCCGAATAAATACGTTGCTTTACGTAAGTACGTTATATGAGCGCGCCGACACGTGTATATACTTGTATATACGTATACTATATATTTGTATACAAAAGTATATACGGGCATGGAGAAGCATAAATGAAACTACATGCATACATGAGTCTATATGTGGTTATACATGTCGGTCCGAGTATGTACTCGTATATGCGTGTGTACACGAATATGAACTTGTAAACACGAGTGTAAACACATGCTTTTACCTCTATATAAACGATTATACACCGGTATTTAGAGTTACAAGTATACAAAAAGAAAGGCATTTACATAATTGTACCGATAAATACCTACAAGGGTGTCTACATGAATATTTCTATATAGGTATATATTCGTCTATACACATATGTACTCGCTTATCTTTACAATTATTTTCTTTTCGCGTCTATCTGTTTGTGCGTCTCTAAACCTATTTTCTCCGCACTGGCAAAGTCTTCCATGTCAATGCTAGTACCGTTGGATACAGGACGTCCAGATAAAGCCATTCCACTCTGTTTCACCCCTCTAAACCTTAAAGGGACGGATATCTGAGTGAAGAAACTTGAAGAAATTAATGAATTTCAAACGCAGTAGGTTTCGAGTCACCGCAAGGGACGAACGGGGTTGGCGAGCGAAGCGAGCAGGGGCAGATCTTTCTACTCTATAGCATTAATTTCTGAGCGTTTCTGTCTGTTTCTATAACCCAATCTCCTCCGGACTGGCAACGTCAACCAGATCAATACTGGTTCTGTTGGATATAGGAGATTCAGGGGAAACCATTTCGCCCTGCCTAACCCTTCTTATACTTAAGTAACCGGAGATAAGGGGCCGGTTATTAAATCATCAAAAACATTAAAGGCATCAATTGTCACCCGCCGCTGGTGGGGAACGGGGTTGTCGAGCAGAGCGAGCAGGGGGTGGAGCCTCCTGAAATGCGTAACACGTAAATACTTGGACACATACCTATATATTCGAGTATACAAGCGCATAAAAGCATCTGATATATCCATAAATATATAATCGTGAATACATACACTAGTTGACACCTACATACAAGCATTTGATGACGCGCATATACTAGTGTATACACCTAATTTACGTATATACAACTATATGTACACTTATATGTACGTGTATACTCGTATATGTACGTGTATACTCGTATATATTCGTTTACATACATATCTTCTCGAGAGATATACATTCATGCACATGATGTTCGTCTATACAGGTATATATACGTCAATACGCGTAAATACTCATTTATACTCTACCAAACACATTTCCACATGACACATATATATTCGTGAAGACTCGTGTACGCACGTATATGCTCGGGTATACACGTATATACTCGACTAGACATGTACATACCTCGCATCTAATGCATAGATGCATATACTCATGTATATACTTGTATACTCATGCATGCACGTATGTACTCGTGTATACATGCATATACTCGTGTTTATAAGTGTAATCATTATAAATAACCAGAATATATAAATAATATGGTTATTCATACTGGTTTTGCATCTTTTTTTAAGTATGACCACTTTACCCCATGCTATGACCACTTTCCCCCACCCCATGGGGTAAAGTGGTCATAAATACATAGGGAAAAGAAAGTGGTATAAAAGTACTTAAATAAATATTTTTCTTTCTAATACTCAATGTATTGTGTTCTTCATTAACGTAATGTAAAAAAACAACAAAAAAAGTTTAAATGTTTAAGAAATTTCTTTTATTTGTCATCCACTTAAGTTAAAAAACCTTGATTTTATGACCACTTTACCCCACCAGACCCTACTTGTTTTGTGTGAAGTTTGATATAAAAGTACGTTTCATAGGTTCAATTTGGGAGAACAATAAATCTTTTGCGTCTTTCTTATTTACAAAAGAAAAAGTGTGGTTTTAGTTTTAATCTGTGAATTTTTAATTTTTTAAGTGTTTTGAGAAAAAGCACTTTGATGTGAATTAAAACCAAAATATTGCTCTTCTAAGTTAGAAACACGTACCCTAAAAAGTTATTTTTTGGCATTGAAAATCTTTCTAAACATTTATTTTGCATTAATTTAATGGTTACCCTTCTTTGATCCCAGCAATTGAAGGTTCCATTAGCCGTCCTTCATTTTCATATTAATAATGAGTCTATTATTATGTCGAAAGTCTAGCAAATGATCCTTAGATGAAAAGAACCGTTTTAACAGAAAATTGAGTCATGCTGTATAATTTAGCATGGCAGAATAATTTAGCATGAACATGCGTTTTCTGTAGGATCCATCCTAATGACATGTTAAGTATCATCGGTTAATGATCCACGAAAAATCTTCAATTTCGGCAGACAAATTACCGAAAAGCGAAATATATTTCTATGTGCATACTCATTGATAATTTATAAAAAGTGCCTCCTTTTTTCAATTTTTGTACAGAATTCTTAAGTACTCTACAGTCAGCATGCTTACGGAAAGTCGTCCGAAAATAATCTGCGACTTTTCTGAAGTTTCTAACAGTAATACTTAACTTAATATTGAGATTCAGTATTCTTACTTTTGGGAACCAAAATCTTAATACATAAAAATCTTCTGTGCGTACCTTTGTCACCATAAGGCTTTTAAACGGCTGGACCGATTTTGATAAAATTTTTTGAACGTAATTAAGTTGTGGAAAGCATGGTTTCAAAGCGCGATGGATCGAATCGGAAACGTTTTTGTTAATTATTTAATTAATTCAATCATTGGATGGTTATGTCTCCCAAATGATTTATATTTATTTAAACCTATTGTTGAGCGAGAACTGAAATAAATATTTAACCCGTTGCCAAAGGACAATAAGAAATCCAGCTCTGCTTTTTGTAATGAAATTTCCTACTGTGATATGTCAATTATTGAGAATAGATAAAACGTAGAGAGAGAGAGAGAGAAAGTGAAGCCTTCATTTCTCTCTCTCTCTCTTTTGAAAGTAACGATTTTAGGTCTCGTGATACATTTTAAAGTAAAGTACTGGAAGGTTCACGCAAAACGTGTGTTCTATCGTCGTAGTTGAACCATGTGACCGGATCGGTGCTTTAGGTTTTCCTAACCAAATGACCAGAAAGTACCGTACCTAGCAACATTTGTTTCTCGGCTGAAATCCATCTGAGTTTTTGCACCAATGTCAAGAATATTTTAAGGATTATCAGACTAATCAGTACATTATTAAAGGAAAAGATGATGGAATTTAAAGACGTATCAAATTTTATTTTTGTTCAGATAAATTACAACAGGGTAGTTCTGTACACAAAAGATCAGTGTAGTGGAAGATCTTTAGATTAGGTGGAAAGAACAAATTAAACAATAGAGCTGCGTGAACATTTGTTTGCATTTTAAACCGACTGTTAGTGTAATTTATTGTGTTTTTTGTTTATTTGGCGAAATATTTCAAATTGCAAAGAATTGTTTTTCATTTTTAAATAGTTTTTAGTCATTTTAGTTGAAGAATGTCTATTTTACATCGGGAGGGGGGGGGGGGAGAGGGATGAGTGACTTTCGCTTATTCAGAAAACTGTTTTTACTTTTATCATTTTTCTAAACGATATCCTTTCGATTGTTTTCTTCTTTTTTATATGGGGGATGTTGCAGCGGGATTTTCCATTTGTTCTAAATGGGTAGTTAGTTTTTTACACTTAATATCTGAGCAAGCTTTTCAGCCTTTGAGCACGCTTTTCAGCCTTCTCCCGTACAAACCATCAAGTACGGGAGAAAAAATAGTTAATAAAACAACTGCTCAGTGGGCATTAGATAAATCAAGTTGTAATAAATATACGCATTCTGACACAACGCTGATTAAAACATTTTCTTTTTACTTATTTTTTTTCAACAAAACGGTTCAACCACTAGATAGTTTATTGAATTTTTTAATTTTTCAATTTACAAAATTTGAACGGAACAACGTCTGTCGGGTCCTCTAGTTTGCAATAAAATTTTCCACTCGTCTTCTCAAAAAGTTGCGCAACTATCTTCAAACAGCTCGATCGTAACTCAGTTTGATTTTCGATCACTAATGTTCCTCTTGACGGTTCTTTGATTTGCCTCAAGAAGATCTTTTCTGAATACTAGTTAGCTTTCATGAAGAGAGCTGATTAATCTTATACGCGCATTTGTTTACACCCGAATAACTTCTCATTACTAACAACTTTTACTCCATGTTAGATGGCTTCTCTATGAGAAATACTTGAAGTGATATTTTGAGTGATATCTACTTGCATTTCTATGTCCATATTTTGAAGTGAAATGTATGAAGTTTCAGATTCTCTGTTTTATGCAGTTAATGTTGACAGCTCTCTTTTGATGGTCCAAGAGCAGTCAAACGTGAACCACTTTTAGCGTTAATGACTCCTGTAGATTATGCAATCCTGAAGATAGATTTCCTTGTATGAAACATCATAATGCTGAATTTTGTTTTCGATGCCCTAGTTATATATATATTCATTAGGTGGTTTTAAATTTTTTGTTTCAGCTAGAGTCCAGGACCCCCCTCCCCCTTTTTTAGACTTGCTAATAGTATTATGCTGTAAACATTTTAGCTTCTTACTCATATTTTAAGAGGGTACTCAATGGTCTCTTAATTTAACATTAGTCGTAGCATAGAAAATCACAAATTTAGAAACATTTAATTGCCTTAGCTGCTTTTTTTTTATTAATAATTATTTTATTGCCATCTATATGCGTATTACTAATGCATATGATAATATGTAGCATTCTTTTTTGGTTCAATGTATTTTTTAACCCCCACCTCATACTTATGAAATTTGAGGGAGGGGGTTGAGCACCCTCTTTCAGTTGAAATAGGAAGCTAAAATTCTTCCAGCGTATTTCTATCTACAAGTCTAAATGTATTGAAGGGTGTTCTGTTATCTAGGAGAAACGTTTCTTTTTACATGTATTTTTACACCATCAAAATGTTGATATTCAAATTTAAAAAAAAAAACTACTTAGCTCAAAGGTTTTGCAGTCTCTTCATCACTTCTTAGGTGCCCCCTAACACCATCATAAATAAAGAATATTTTTTTTTTTTATGATATATAAACTTAGATGTGGTTCGAGTTAGCGATTTCTTATAATTCGTTCTTTTTCTTTTCCCTTTCTTTCTTTTCCTTTTTTTTTTGTCATGAAAAAAAAATCTTATGCCTATGAGTTATTATTGCGCAAACCGCACGTACATACGACAGTTTGCTTCGTTGCTTTGAATTTTTAAATTGTGTCAAGAATTATTCGGACATTACGTATAATTACTTTTTTGAATCTCCTATGCTGTATCATTTTAAGAAACGAGCTGATGTGTGCATCACATGAATTCCTTTTACTCCAATTTAATGTCATTTCCCCATTACTGACAATTTTAATGTGATTCAATAGTTTACTCTCTAAATATCATCAACAGTGGCCCAAATTGAAATCAGATTAGAAAAAAAAATCGCCAAATTTGTCGTCAAGTTGGCAACCAAAAGACTGGCGAATGCAATCAAAAGGGGAGGTGCACAACTAGACCCCACTAGGAGTCTGTGTACCAAATTTCAACTTTCTAGGACTTACCGTTCTTGAGTTATGCGACATACATACGCACATACATACGTACATACAGACGTCACGAGAAAATTCGTTGTAATTAACATGGGAATCGTCAAAATGGATATTTCGCGTGTCTATACGTTCTTAGGCACTAATCCTAGTGTGGGGTCGAGTCGAAAAAAAAACTCAATATTCATTCGAGGGTGAGTAAAATGGAAATTAAGGTCGGTTTTTGAGTGAAAATTTTTTCGCGAATACAATACTTCCTTTTTCGTAAAATGAAGTAAAAATATATTTAATGAAAATTTCTTTATATAATTAAGTATTAAACTCTATGCATGTTAACTCGAATAAATGAAATGGTACATAGCAAGATTTGAAGGTAAGTTAAAAGGACTGATAATATTTCACTTAGTAATATGATTAGTTTTTAATCAATTTCATAATTAATTTAAAGCATGATGATAATCCAGTTAAATAAATAATATCCGAGATTCTAGTTTTTTAGTAGAAAAATATTAAAATTACAAACAAGTTTAAATTTGCATCGAATAGTAAATTTCTAATCCTCAGCTTTGGTTGAATACATAAATCTAAATTAAGTTATTAATTAACCATGTTTGTGGAAGTACTTTACGGATTATGCTTTTTAATTGATAGCAAGTTTTGTCAAATAAAAGTTGATTTACATTCCGAGTCCTAAGCCAATATAAAGAGATTATTCAATTATTTAGAAGGCGTTAACAAAAGAGAATTGAACGAATAGTAGAGGATGAAAGTGTGATAGTGTAATGTTTGTCTTCTTTAGATCAAACAAAATGAAAATCGATCACCTACACATACGTTTGAAATTTTTTCCTTCCTATTAAAAAAAACTTTCTTACATACAAACCTTATTAAATATTTTTCATCGCATTTTTATACAAAAGTTATACTGTTAGATAAAACAGTTGATGCATTATTTCTTATCCTCGCGAAGGCTACTTTCTTACAAGCGTTAAGTTAAAATGCATGGTTTGTTGAGGTCAGAATAGAATAGTTTTCGTTAGTAGCGTAGATTGGCATTTGATGGGGCTTGTTTATTTCTTGCCTTGGTGAAAAATATCATTTGATTTGCCACAAAGTGTATATGTTACCGTCAAATTTTATAATGCAGTTATTTTATAGAATACCTAGTTATTCCATGAAATAACTGATCGTGTTCGTTAAAATATGTAATATGTTATAATTTTAACACTTTAACTAGTTATTCTATGAAATATCTAGATATTCCATAAATTAACTAATGAGAGACAGTTAAAGTGTAAAATAAACAATTTATCTAAAATAAACTAAATAGGTATTCTACAAATAAATTAATGATAGACAATTAAAATGAAAAAGAAACAATTTATCTAATTTATGCAGTGTATAAATGGTATTTATGGAAACGTACCATAAAATCATTTGTTACAACGAGGATTACGAAAATGACACTTGGAATTACAAAGAACATTATTTCTAAAACAAAAACATTTTTTGTTGACACACTGGGTTGACACCTATGGCCTGGAATAGTTCATAAATGCAGTAGGGGTGGAAGGTAAATGTATTTGTCGTGCAAGATATATCATGCAGAATTTTTTTTACACTTTAACGGGCTGCAGATCGTTATTCTATGAAATAACTAGTTTAACCATGACATACAAGAGAGTTTTACACTTTAACGGGCAGGATCAGTTATTCCATGAAATAACTAGGTATTCTGTAAAACAACAGATTTCATACTTTAACGGTAACATTTCTATTCTTATAGAACTTTTAACGTTTTTTTAATGACATGTATTTACTTGGCTGCTTATTTTGCACTTAAATGGTTTTATTGTTGTTTAATTTAGTGGCAGAAAATGTAGCAGAATTTTCTACATTATAATAAAACTTTCAAACTTTATTTTATTATACAATGGTTTGCATTTAATTATAGCTGATTTTAACTTTTATTAACTATTTTTTACAAGTTCTGGCTTGTTTTAATTATTTGGCGTATTATTTTATATATTAAAAGTTTTCAATGCCTTAAGTCAAACATTTGGTGGATTATTACCTTTTAATGGAGCTTTTAAATTGTCTGATTCAAAATTCGGTTAAATAGTCAAAATACTGAAATTTAGGAATATCTCGACACCTAGAAGATCTTGACGCTTTGAACAAAACCCTTTAAAAAGAAAGTCCGCATTCAGACATCGGGCAAGAAAGTGAGTGTCATAAATCCATGAAGTAAGTTTTTCAAATTCACGAAGCATAGAATATAAGTTTGGTCTTTGAAAACAATAATAATTAATGTTCGAGATGGCTTTGGTGGTTCTCAAAGGACTGGCTACTAACTACCAAACGGCACGACCTTGAGGGTCACAGATTTGGACAAAATTCTAGATATATGTCAATTCCCACTCGGTATTAACCCAGATAAAGCAGTTTGACTGCATAGGCCCTAGTTCGGATGCAACGGGGGGTCCAAAGTTGATTATTTGAACCCAGAAATGAAATGGAGTTTCCTTTAGAATTACCATTTTTACTTATTTTTCTGCTAGTGTAGTGCAGTATGAGCAACTTGCATGCACTTATCTTTGAATTAATTACGTAGAACACTAATTTTTAATAAGGGGTTTTCAAATTTAAATTGGATAGGGTAAAGACCCCAGTAATTGACACTTTTAGAGTTCTTAAACTTACCTCTGTTTTCAGTACTTGGAAAAAAAAAATCTCTTGCAAATATTTTTGTATCAAAGAGTGCATATCTGTGCATCTATTTGGTTCACTAAAATCAAAAATATTTGAATCGATACTTTTATAAAAATATGTACATAAAAAGTTACCAAAATCACCAGTAATTGGCACCTGATACCCCAGTGTATGACACCCTGTGATCCAGTAATTGGCACACGTTAATAGAACTGGAAAATCACTTTATTTTTTACTTTTAAATTACATACAAATTTCATCATCATAAGAAACATTCACTGTAAAAACGATTCAGAAACGTTCATGGAAAATAATAGGCAGCTGATGTGCCCTATTTCAGTCAGTAACATGTCTTACAAAAACCAGGAACGTTTTCTGATAAAAGTCAGTAACCTTTCTGAACTATTAAGAAATCTCCCCTATTAAAACCAGTCGTGAACCTTCTAAAAAATTAAATAGGATTTACCAAGGAGGCTCCAGAAATATTCGAGCAACCCCGGCCAAGCTACGCGAAAATTGCAAGCAAGAACCAAGCATATTCCTTGCCTGCAATTCCTGCCTCGCAAGGCTGTAGCTATCCAGTGACTTATTTGCTCCCCTTGGAAGCTTAGTCAATCCGGACGGGCCATATACAGTCTGAAGCCGATACACTTAATAAACACGCTCCGTCAATATTTAAACTGGTAGCAAAAAATATTTTTCACACCAGTGCAAGGTCTGCATTCGTGCATCTTTCAGGAATTCAGGAAACTTTTTTGCGAAGATACTTGATTTTTTGGGGAAATAGGTGAAAGCCTCTGAAATCACGAAACGTTCCACGGAAATAACCAGTAACGTTTCGGAATTTTTTTACAGTGTTAGTAAGGTTAATGTTAAGTAGGTAATCTTTACTAATAATAAAGCAGAAAGTCTCTCTGTCGGCATCTCTGTCTGTCAGGATCTCTCTCTGTCCGGATCTCTGTCTGTCAGGATCTCTGTGACGCGCACAGCGCCTAGACCAATCGGCCGATTTTCATGAAATTTGGCACTAAGTTAGTTTGAAGCATGGGGATGTGCACCTCGAAGCGATTTTTCAAAAATTCGCTTAAGTTCTTTTTCTATTCCAATTTTAAGCTCATTTTTCATATAAATTTGATAATATGGAGAAAAATGTTTATCTTTCTTCTTCTTTATCTTTACTAATAATGAACCTGTAAGTTTCTCTGTCTGGATCTCTCTCTGTCCGTATTTCTGTCTATTTGTCTGTATCTCTGTGACGCGCATAGCGCCTAGACCGTTCGGCCGATTTTCATGAAATTTTTTACAGAATTAGTTTATAGCATGGGGGTGTGAACCTCGAAGCGATTTTTTGAAAATTCGATGTAGTTCTTTTTCTGTTCCAATTTTAAGAACAAAATTATCATAAGATGGACGAGTAAATTACGAAATTATCATAACGTGGAACTGTAACAAGGGCACAAGCCAATTGGCGAGATACGAAATTATCATAACGTGGAACCGTAACATGGGTACAAGCCAACTGGAGAGAAAATTCGCCACACAGGCAAACCAAAAGACTTTTTAATTTTTCTATTACGGGCAAAGCCTTGCGGGTACCACTAGTTTTATATAAATTAATGCTAAATCACTCTTCTTCATGTTGGAAAAGTATTTTAGAGAAATAAAAACATAAATTTGGAATATTCCATGGAAAAGATATTGAAATTAACGCTGTTTCATCCTTCGGTTTACAGTTTTGATTTTACGAATGCTACCTAGTTAGGTTTGCCCCAAGTATAGTTTAAAACTCATATAGCATACTTTTTTGCATAAGTTTTCCTTCTTTTATTTATCAAATGCATCAAGTCGGTTTTCTTTCTTTTGAAAAACCACCCTCTGCAGGCGGCATTGAGATACCGTAGGTGGGCGAACGAGGGTTAGCGAGCGAATCGAGCAGAGGACGGAGCCCCCAGTATAAAATTAATTACTGAGTAACTTTCATTTGGATTTTTTTCTGGTGAAAGTCACTCCAATTGAAAAAAAGCCGCAACTTCAAAAATTGATGATTTTGATGCTTTTTTTTTTAAAACAATTACTGTACAAAAGCTACCGATTTCAATTTCTGCTTCATCATATTCGTAATCTACACAAAAAACTGAAGATAATGACACCTCACTCAGCTTTATCGCGGAAATGACGCTATTTCCCCAGTACTTGGCACACATGCCAATTACTGGGGACTAGCAAAATTGAAGCACCAGTAAATGGCACCCATCATTATTTTAAAATTCCAAATAGGGACGAAAATATACTTCTACACAATTCAAGTAACACCTTTAACTAAACAAAACTTTTGACAATGAAAATTTAAAATATATTTTAAGTCAGATTTTAATGGATTGATGTGCATGCTTCCCTTAAGCCAGAGAAGAAGCTTTTTCAACAAAAATGGCTGATTTGACACAAGCCACAATTGTTTCTCTTTCCTATGTACTGCTGCCATTTAGTAACATGAATTGAAGTTATAATCTTTAAAATTAATGTACATTCAGTTGGTATATAGCCTTCTATTAAAAAAAAATTGGATACGAGTCTTTTTTTTTTTTGGACATTTTTGTTGGAAGTGCCAATCACTGGTGCCGTGCCAATTACTGGGGGTGTTACTCTACCACTTTTAATTTCAATCACTTGAATGCCAAAATAAGATAGTTACAGGATGTTTATCGTTTGAAAATTGAGCTAATTACTTTCGTTTTATATTGATCGTCTGCTAGTAAAAAGTATTTATCCCCCCCCCCGTTTGCCAAAATAAAAACATTTACTTCAACTCGATATTTATCGTCTGCTAGCAAAGATATTTCACAATGATAAGAAAAAAAATGGGAGAAGAGAAAAAGCTCTGATTTATTGCACAGAACACATAAAAAAAACACACCTACGAGATTGATTCGACTTTTTAAGTAACTTAAATAATGCCCATTAATATATAGGTGTTCTCCTTTCCATTCGCTGTAGTAACAACAGAGGCCAAATGTGTCGGGAAAACGAACATAGTGCCTGAGTCTGAAATTCCAAAGGAAACGCCATTGCATTTCCGGGGCCAAATTAACAATTTCGGACCCTCGTTGCAGCCAAACTAAGACCTATGCAGTCAAACCGCTTTTTCTGAGCTCATATCTAGTGAAAAAGGACCTGTATCTAGAATTTTGTCTGAATCCGTGACCCTCAAGGTCGTGCCGTTTGTTCGTAAGATCAATGCCGTTTGGTCGTAAGATCAAACGTTCATCAACTTGTTTTTGGCTGAAAAATGTGTTATTAGTGTACTAGAAGTCATTTTCCTAAAAATATGTAATTTGGGGAGATTTGGACAGTTGGTAGTAGGGAATTCTTACCGACTTTCAGGGGCTTCTCCTCAATGTCAGAAAATTTTAAGCTCACTGTCTCGGGCTCTGTAGAATACAGGAAGCCACTTTGCAATAAGTCATCGACACAGGGATCTAGAAATTATGAAGGCAATGAACCCAGTACCTTAAAGGATGTCGAAAACTGAAAAGTACTGTGGTAAATTTGATGGCTATAGCATGATACTGCCGACAGAAGTTGGAAAATTTTGCTGCCGACCTGGCAAGCGTTCCACGAGGCTTGGGTAAAAAATAACAATCAAACCCAGTTTAAACGCAACAAGTGTTAATATTTAAAGGGGGTACAAGGTGTATATTTCTGCATTGTTACTGACTCATCTGTCATCATTTGTTTATACTAGTGTGTTGTTCATAATTTTTTTTAACAAAATCCCATGTATTTATTTTCTCCTGCCACCCCATAGACGGCAGTCAGAGCTCTCACTGTTAAGCGAGAAGTGGTTATTTCGCTTTTGTGTTTTTAACCGCATTTATATAGTTCCATTATTAAGCCAAACCAAATTTTCACTTTGTGGTATTAGAACATATGAGGCAGTGTAACTGGTCAAATCAAATATTTGGAGATAACCAGCACAAATAGTAGGGGGACCTCTCCTCTGTCATGGGGCAAGAGATAGTGCTAGTAGCCCTGGCAAGTGCAGCTATGCAGCATGATTTAGAAAAGAAAATCAATGAAAGTCTCCCTAGGACTTTAAACGTGTTTTATTCAAAACTTCAAAAGGTCCACTTACATTGCTCCCCACCGCCTCAAATGAAGAAACAATTCATGGAAAAACATGATTAAATCCACAAATACTAATAAGTTATTCATCAGTTCCCCTTATGGTGTCGAGATATCCCTAAATTAAAATAATGTTTAGAACCGCAAATCAAGTCTTGCAGCTTTGACGAAACATGGCGACAACAATTAAGTTTCTATACAGTTGTAAAAGATCTCCAACTACACTGTAAAAAAATTCCGAAACGTTACTGGTTATTTCCGTGGAACGTTTCGTGATTTCAGAGGTTTTCACCTATTTCCCCAAAAAATCAAGTATATTCGCAAAAACGTTTCCTGAATTCCTAAAAGATGCACGAAGGCAGACCTTGCACTAGTGCGAAAAATATATTTTGCTACCAGTTTAAATATTGACGGAGCGTGTTTATTAAGAGTATCGGCTTTAGATTAACTATGGCACTTCCGGCTTGACTAAGCTTCCAATGGGAGCAAATAAGTCACTGGATAGCTACAACTTTGCGAGGCAGGAGTTGCAGGCAAGGAATATGCTTGGTTCTTGCTTGCAATTTTCGCGTAGCCTGGCCGTGGTTGCTCTAATATTTCTGGAGCTTTCATGGTAAATCAGGAAGGTTCTGATCAAATAAGTTAATCCTATTTAATTTTTCTAGGTAGTTCACGACTGGTGGAGGGATATTCTTTAGGGGATATAAATAGAGGAGATTCTTTAATAATTCAGAAAGGTTGCTGACTTTTATCAGAAAACGTTCCTGGTTTTTGTAAGATATGCTACTGACTGAAATTGGGCACATCAGCTGCCTATTATATTTCAGGAACGTTTCTGAATCGTTTTTACAGTGTAGTAAGCAGGGCCGCTCCGTCCCTATGTGCAAGGTCGTGCGGCTCACAATGGCACCAGAGTCAAAAAGGTGCCGAGCTCTACCAATCAAAATGCTCCAAATGGGGGTTGGGGGGGGGGGGGAATCTCCAACCACAAAAAAAGAGAAAAAATTGAACTTTTCGTTACATCTATAAAAGAATCTGTGAAATTACACTGCTCATAAAACAAACTATTCTCCTTACTGCCATCTATAAGGGGAAAAATGCCTTGTGTC
The DNA here is from genome assembly GCF_026930045.1 of Uloborus diversus. Classification (NCBI taxonomy): domain Eukaryota; kingdom Metazoa; phylum Arthropoda; class Arachnida; order Araneae; family Uloboridae; genus Uloborus; species Uloborus diversus. Next base: position 116,970,516 of record NC_072738.1, read on the forward strand.
TGAATATTCTATTAAAAAGCGCAATTTTTTACACTGAAAACACATGATGCTAATTAATGCATACATTAGCATTTTTCTTCACATGCGGAGCCATGAATGTTATTTCGGTTTGTTTAAAATTTCACAAGGTTGAGCATGCGAAGCAGCGCAAGAAATTTGCTATTCTCCATTTTGGTTCTTGCAGTGAATATGTTATATTGTAATTCGTGCAATATGTCTTTTTGTGATTTTTAACTACTATTCATGATAATTTCACTAGGGACGTCGCCCCGCCCAGGTGGACTGGGCCCGATCAATGACAATACGAACAAAAAAGTTGTTTGGCATAAGCTTACAATTCTGTCATAGTTTCGGCCATATTAGCTTTACGAGCCTTTCTAGGGGAATAAGGAAGGTGTCAAGGTGGTGCTATAAACATAGAAGAGTTTTATCTGATGGTGTCTTATTAATTCCAGATACATGACTGGCTCGGGCTAAGAACACTAAAGAAACGATTCAGAAACGTTTCTGGAAAATAATGGGCAGCTGATGAGCCCAATTTCTACCAGAAACATGTCTTGCAAAAACCAGGAAAGTTTTAAACTAAAAACCAGGAACCTTTCTGAAATTATCCTTGAATCTTTCTGAAGATTATGCAGATCTCACCGGTTAAAGCCAGTTTAGATCCCTCAAAGGAAATTCGCTAGGTGGAATACAATTCATTATAAACCTTCCAGAGTTACAAAGAAAGTTCCAGAATATCAATGGAACCATGGCCAAAGCGCTGTGGCAGAATTGCAAATAAGGACCAGGCATCTCCTTTGCCTGCAACTCTTGTCTTGCAAAGCTACGGCTATCCAAAGACTCATTCGCTCTCATTGGGAGCTTAGTCAACCTAGATGGGCCATAACTGCATTTAAGACGACACACTTAATAAATACTTAGTTAATCTTTAAACTGGTAACTAAAAATAGTTATTCTACCACTGAGGAGTCTGCGTACATGCAACTTGAAACTATCCGGAAAACCTTTTTTGCAAAGATACTTGATTTTATGGGGAAATAGGTGAAACCCGTGAAATCCTGCAACGTTTCACGGAAATAATCAGTAATGTTTCGGATTTTTTTACAGTGAAGGGTTCTGAATTATTCTTAATTTCAGGGATTTTACTGGATTTAAGAGGGACAGTTTCCTGCTTTTTGCCAGGTGTGTCACTCGCAGAAATTAGACACATTAGCTGCGTATTATTTTACAAAATCGTTTCGGATTTAAAAAATAAAATTTCAGTGAAATGATTAAGTTTGAGCTAAATCTACTCTTCGCAGAAGTAGATATAATTAGCTTGCGTAGAACTAGTTATGCTTTTTTTGTTTCTTGTTGATATATTTGTCTTCTGATATTCTTAACATAAATAATTTATAGAAATCTTGTAATAAATCGCTTTGCTACAAATAAAAAAAGTATAGCAACAAATATCAGAAAGGGAAATTATAAAAGGTTATTGCAGAAAGAATTCGCTTCAAAATTTTTCGCTGCAAATGCCTCGCTCTGACTGTGCCTGTCAAATATTTAACATTTTTATGATGAGTATGCGCATATTTGCACAATGTAAGTAGGAAGGTTCAAATGAAGTTTGTTTCGCAGCACAAGATTTCTAAAATCTAACATTCGTATATCCAGATCAAAGAAATGTGAAATCATACGTACTTTCTTTAGTCAATAAATACGAATTGTATATGAAGATTGCTTTTTTCAAGATTTTGCATTAATCATGTAAAGCCCACTATCATATTGTTTTCGTATTAATTGAAAATAATTTACTTGATAATAAACATTTTTTAAAGTGGTGAATTTAAAAAAAAAAAACTTATAATTATGAATGTGAAACAAAATAATGAAATCGGCACACAAAAAATCAGATTGCTCTTCTGTTTTTTGCATGAAGTAAAAAATGCAAAGAACATAAATGATGGAATTTACCAACCATATGGAAACTTTTAAACGCTATTGGATCAAAATAAGGGCAATATGCATAAAATTAACCGGGATGAAGGCTATTAGAAGTTCTTAGTATAAAAACCAGCATGAAAAACATGAAAAAAAAAACACCTACATGGAAAAAAAAACACCTACATGAAAAAAAGAAAAAAAAAACAACAAACAGCAAAAAAAAAAAAAAAATAAATAAAAAATAAAATAAAATAAATAAATAAATTTATTTGGTTTCTCCCTTTTATGCCTTGTACTATCCTGTACAATAAGAATAAGGAGTTTATCAAGTAATTTATTAATAATACTGCTCTTGATGTTACCATGCCACAATTGAACACATCTTTTTTTTTTTTTTTCACTCCGTTAACCAAGGTTCTCCACGATAGGTGAAAACATTGTTTCAAATACAATGCACAGGGAAGTTACGGAATAGTTCAAAATACTGTAAAAAAACATAATCTACAATTAATCCTCCCGCATCCATACGTTTTTACGGTGATAATATTGTAGAATCATATATTGTGCGAGTTTTGAAGTAAAGCTAGTTTTGACAGCGGTTTAATCGCTTTGTGATGTGAAAGTATAGACAAAGCAGTATTAAAATATGAGAAAAAAACTGCTTTTGAACGTTCATGGATTCATGGATGAATATCATAGCAGCAGTTCAAGCGAAAAGTTAAAATATTAGTGTAAGCCCCAAATTTTTATTAGATTCACATTTTAATGCGTTTGCTTTCATGCAGCGTTGGGCTTTTTATCTTCTAAGGCACTTTTATATTTTAAAGCATTTTTTAAAAGAGAATGCAGTTTTTATATGCATAAAATTATATGTTAAATTTAGCTGAGAAATAATTTTCCAGATTGGACGTATTGTTCAAATATAATAGGGATTCTTTAATTTTAAGTGCGTTGTTTATATTTTTAAATGTATGTTTTTACATTTTCAAGGGTACTTTAAACTTCCTTTCAAATCATCAAATATAGTTTCTAGTAATTAGCAAAAAATTAAATTAGTCCTCATAAAATATTTTACTAAAAGTGAAATAGTGCAAAATCAGGATATTATAATTCTATGAAGTTTACGGCGGTAAATATTCCTCGTTTTTTCACTCCCGCGGCTCTTTTAAAGGCAATGTGTTACGCAAAAAATAACTATAACGCATTCTAAATATGTTCTAAGGCATCTTGATTTTCGAAAAATAAGCTTACGTGTTTAAAATTCTGCACTCTTAACAAACTTTCCTAAATTTCTAAATAATTAACTGTGGCTGTAATTAGCTCAAAATGCATGTGTAGTAAGAACACGTTAAAACTTTTAATCTTCCGAGGCAAAATATTTAATGAGTGGTCGTTATCACATCCATGGTTGACCAAGTCTGTATGAAGTTTGATGAACTAAATGTAAAAAACGCAAAATGTCACTCTTTTTATGTACTGTAAAGCAACTTTGTAGCTACTTTGTAACTTAATTTTTCCTAAAATATGACTTTAAACTTGTATTTTTATGAATTAATTGTTAGTAGTCTTTCATGAACATGAATTGATCTTAATAGGGAACAAAAACGTGGTAATTGCAAGTAGTAGAACTAGATGTTTTTTGATGATTGCTGGTTATGTAATGATGAAGATAAAGCTGAAAGTTAGTTAACTTTTAATAGGTCGTGGTTTTTGTAAAAAAAATATGAATGCTTGATTACCGTATCATGAACTACTTGTAAAAAGTCTTTAATTAATATAATTATCCTTTCAGAATTATCAGCGCAAGATAATACATGATTAACAATTTTAGTATTGTCACATTATTTGTCATTTAAAGCATCTAAATTACACACATCGCTAGAATTTCTAATATATAATTAAGCAGTATTGTACATTAATAGTTATTTGGATTGGAACTTATATCGTGGATCGTTGATTGAGTTTGTTATAGCTTAGGTAGCTTTTCTCAATCAATAAACTATTTGCATTTACTGTGCTTATTTATATGTTTATATGTTTTGCATTTTCTTTGCGAGCTTTGGAATTTGTCTTACCTCTTCTTCGTCATGATCTATGGATGTTGCATTTTACTTTCAATTTACATTAATTATTTTATACCCAAAGAGTAAACAAATCCAATAAAAAATCAATTTCAAAATTCGCATGAAGTCCATTTCAGGTATAAAAAAATATTGTCGATTGTGGACATAAAAAAAAGACGTTTACATGATAGCAAATCCTACCAATTTTATGTTGTCCCTCCACATTTGGATCATTGGATACCCAAAATATCCTTTAAAATGCGCATTTACGTTCAATTTACAAAGAAATCAACTTATGGAGAAGATCGAATTAATTAAAATGTTCAAAATATTTTAACTGAAGCACTGTAAAAATTCTATTTTTTCCTATTCTCCTCATTTTTACAAGAGATTGACCACAATACTGGCAAGATAAATCGAAAAAAAATAGATATTTTATTCCTCTAAGCACAAAACAAAGAATTTTCCTACAAAGCAGAAGTTTAAAATATTAATGAAATTATTTTGCACCATGTTTTGTGGGGGTGCGTTTATGTTGGAGAATGTGGTGCGAAGTGAAATAGCTTGGCAAAGTGAAATCGTAAAATATTTGCTCTGCTTCTATCTCGTAATAATTTTACAATGTGGTATCACATGCAATATCTTCCAGTCGGATAAAAGTTACCTCTAAAAGTCCAAGAATGGGGTAATATAATTTTTTTTTCAAAAACTGACACTTGTATTGTAATATTTTGCTCTAAATCAAAATTATTAAATGATATGGTACTTGTTATTAACGTTTTAAATATTAGTTGAGACCTACTAATATTCGGAATAGTATTTATTTACTTAAGATTAAGCTTGTTTGTATATTTTAAATGCTCTGTATAATTTATTAAGTCAATGCGGGGCAAAGTGGTTAGGGCAGAGGGAAGTACAGTCGGATCCTGACTTACGCGAGGGATGCGTTCCAAGACCCCTCGCGTAAGTCGGAATTTCGCGTTGTGGAACAACGTATGTTTAGAAAATTTTTATAAGCATATCCAATTATTTCAGACATGTGTAACACCCCTCAAATTGTTTCAAACCATTTTTTGAACTGAACCACCAAAGAACTAATTTTTTACTGTATTTTAGAAAAATCGTTACTTTCTAACATAATTACTGTTATAAAGCACAAAATCAATGATCAATAAGATACATGTACTTAAACAGTAGGGTATTTACGTTAAGTACATTACTGCATTATAATAGCACTGAATAGTAGATATCGTAATTTTAATTATAATTTTTAAAATTATAAAGATGATGATTTATGCAGTGTGGGAACACCCTTCTGGCCTCGCTTCCATTTTCATGATGTTTGTATTTTGCTCAGACACTACTCTGCTAGCTTCACCGTTAAGATTAAAGTGCTCGTTTGGGAGTCATTCTGTTTTATCAACGTTCATATGTAGAAGGGAAAAAAAAAAACTGTTAAGAATCAAAGCGGTTATTTGTATAAATAAAAGCAAAGCGTTGTTTAGACTAATACAGTGTGTGAACTTCCGCTTTCAGTGATGCTACTTTAAAGAAAATCCATGTCACGAAACCAATATTTAGTGTCAACGAAGCCTATTCTAACGCTCCGCCGCGCCGCTCCTTTCCAAAAAATTTCATGCTGCAAGCGAGCAATTTGCGTCAGCAATAAAAAATTCATTACTCATGAAAAACTGGCGTTATAGTTATTTCGCGTAAGTCGGATCGCGCTGTAGCAGGATCCGACTGTAGTTCGTTTCGATCACTTATTTAATCATTCATCAATTCACTTACGTTATTTATTTATTAATTAATACATTTGCATTCCTTTATTTAATTAAGTCCCCTATTTATTCATATTCATTTGTATTTCTTATTCATTCACTATTTAATTCATTTATTTATTTTTTTCTCATCCTCATATAAATAATAGCCGATGACAGTGTAACTCGCGTGTTTCAACAATGAAACTCGCTACACGGCATGACAATTCGATAATATGTTTTGGTAATATTTAACATACACGGAAAGGCTTTATTGTGACAAGACTGAACTCAATCCGGTAATTTAACTTTTTTACTGGTAAGATTCATTTCAGGGGAATGAAGAAACGAAAATGCGGTCAACCAATGAACGCTATCTACTTGAGTTGAGGGTTCATCCACTGGAGTTCGGGTTACAATGTCGACTATCAAAATATCACTAAACAGGCGATTTCTTCGTTGAAGAGAAGTAATTTTCACCCGTCATATCTTGACGGGCGCCTTTCTAGTATATTAATAAATTAATTTAATTATTCGTTTATTATTTCATTTTGTATTCATTCATTTTTTTCTGTCTGATTCAATTGAGAAAAAATATTTCCAATAATCGAATATAAAACAATTCATTGTAATTTTTTCTTTTCACTTTTCCCCATAAAAACCACCCTTTTTAAAGGAACAAATTTTCTTTCCAAGAACTCTTATATATTATTTTAGTAGCCTGTTTTGTGTCGCTACGCTAGATCTTCCTCATTTCTTGATCGATTTCTTTAATTTACCCCTAATTTTAAAGCTTATCGTGCAGGCTAATGAAGAAAAATAAACCCACGGTCTAAAAATTGTTTTTTTTTTTTTTTTTTCAAAAAAAAAAAAAAAAAAAAAAAACTGTTTTAAAACACCGGACCAAGGTTTCGATAAAATTTATAACTTTAACTTGCGCTTTGACCGACAGAGTAGCTCGATCGGCAGAGTGTTCGACTTGTTCGAGCCCAGCCCGGACGATCTGCATCGAAAAGTTAGATAAATATCAGGCATTACATGAACACTTATAAACAATATAAATAACTCATATGAGGTTATAAAGTTAATGAGATGGGAGCGCTCCTTGCTGTTACGAAAACTTAATGCAATTTATAGCTAAATCGATTCTTAACTGAAAGGTTTTTTTTTTTTATTTTAAGCTTTGACTCCGGTCAGAAAACTAAAACAATGTAAGCGAAAATATGAATGTCTGGTTTAAGATGTCAGACTACAATGGAATATTTTTTTGTTGAGCAAAAAAAAAAAAAAAAAAAAAAAAATCGTATACAGAAATGTAAATTTGTCTAGAGACAGTTTTTGACCCTTTGTACAAATAAAAAAATTACTTCCCCAGATTAAAATTACGCTTTTCATTTAGTAAACCTATGAATATTTATTAGAATACGATGTAAAACATTAAAATTATTATCAACTTCATAAGTAAGAAACCATTTTCTTCTCCTCTGCTTTCGGCGGTAAAAAAAAGGCATTTTGTCTATACTCGAAAAATTACACTTAAAAACCAGACTCAGTTCACCTGGCTTAGGTTTTGAACTTTAAGTGTTCGGTCAAAAGAAGAACCGTTACGGCTTTCAAGCCGTAACGGTTAAAGAGCCTGCTGTATGGGAAATTGCATCAATTTTCAAAAATAAAAACACTTATTTTTAATCTAATTTTTTAGTTCTCTAGAATATTTATTTCAATCGCTACGCGAGATGTTCCTCATTCCTTATTTGAAATTCCATGATTTACGAATAATTGTAAAGCGTATAAGCTGGCTAATGACAAAACATAGACCCCTGTTTTTTTATTACACACTGTTTTAATGAATAGCATTCAAAAACGAAGTAGCAATTGCTCGGTTGGTTGGAGTGTCGTGATGATTATCAGAATGGCGCCAGTTCGAATCCGTGCCAATAAATATCTTTTTAATATTTCTTTTTTTTCCGCCAGAGGCTCAAATAGGCAGGATTGTATATGTCGCAACCCGTTTTTTTCACTTGTGCAATTACTGCTTTTTCACTATTCACTTAGTCACACTTTTAATGATATTTATATTTGCATTGCAAATACGTACAACCAAAAAGCGAATTATGATAATATTATCACAACGTTGTATTTAACGAGGTTTTGTTGCTGATGTCTTCAAATTACATACCTTCTTTTGTGCATTTACTTTTTCCCGTTTACTGTAATCCGTTTACCTTTTTCGATTCTACTTCAGAATGTTTTTTCTTTGAAAATTTTAAAGAGTGAAATGCCTAATGAAACGATTCGATGTACAGTGCGGAGTTCCGCAAGGGTCGACTAGTGAAATATAATGCAAGTTTTATAATCTATACTAATATTATAAAGAGAGAGGGTGGATTTTTGTACGCTTATATGTCCGAGGTAATCTCCGGAACCATTGCAACAATTTGAAAAATTATTTCACTACATGAAAGGTGCATTCTTACTGAGTGACATAATCTATAAATTCTGCAAACCAATAGTTCTCCTTCGCCACCAAGTTATGTTTCGTACAGTTTTAATGTTATGAACTTAAAAACTAACACCGATTGTCTCGCATCTGCAGTGACTGAAGAGTCGAAGGTTATCTCTAAACTAAATAAACAGGTGAAAGAAAATGAAATTACGATGTCGGCATAGGAACAACCAATCCTTCACATGTATTTTAGGCAGTAGAGGATATGGTAATACAGCATTCTGGTATCTTAGAAAATTGCGAACTATTGAGAGTCACAGAGTGTTTATGCATTGAAATTTATTTAAATTATAACTGAGAGTTGATTCGAGCAAATTAGTTTTCGAATTCAAGTAGTGCAGATAGACGATATTAATCCGTGTTTCTAAAAATTGTAATTTTCCATGCATTTCGGCCTATCCTTCGATGTTTTCTCATCTATACTAATAATTTGAAGAGAGAGGATTTATTTTGTATGTTATATGTTTCGGGTAATCTCCGGAACCACTGCACCTATTCAAAAAATTCCTTTTTTTTTTGTATGAAAGGCACATTTTTGCAGAATGACCTCTATACTTATATTATAAAGAGAGAGAGAGAGAGAGAGAAAGAGCGGATTTTTTTATGTTTATATGCACCAGGTAGTCTCCGAAACCACTGAACCTATTTGAAAAATTCCTTCACTACATGAAAGGTGCATTTTTACTGAGTGACATTGGCCATAAATTATGCATGTATGTCTTTATGCGAGTTTTTAAAACTAATAAGTTATCTTTGCTACTAGTATGTTCATACTATTTCGTTCTTATATACGTAAGAACAAATTCTGTTTGAATGTATATGTCTGGTAAAAAGTCTTCTTAGAACGATATGCTAAGGGAGAACAAAGGAATAACGTTTTCAGCTGAAGAATCATCAAAAGTTTTATCTGAATGTGAGGGAATGTTTCTAAAAGTTGCAATTTTGCATACATTACTTCCGGTATTATACGCATACGATAATCAAAAGAAAAAACATCTGCTAATGACATCACATAAGTTTTATTTAGTTTAGAAAGTTATTAAGTCAAAGCGTAATTTCACATAGTTTCCGTTTATTTACAGTTAAGAGTGAAAATATTAACAAACAAAGAACATTCAATATGAAAGAAATTATACCAAAGAAGAAAAAAGAAATAAAAATGATTTGGAGAATTATTCTTCTTGATGACCGTATCTAAGCGTAAAAACGCAATAATAGCTTTCAATTATTCCTTCCAAACGAAATTGCAAAAACGAAAAAGTGAAAAAAAAAAAAACACATTAAACAATTCTTTTTTAATATTTTCGCTGTTCCTCGGACTTTTTGAGGAATATATCTTTTGAAGCTAACCTTACTTGATGCATACAACTTTCAAACTCCGATCCTAACCTCGGAGAATTTTTTGAAACAATTTTACTATAAAATCAAATTTTTGATCTTTTTACTTCACTGTAAAAAAATTCCGAAAATTTTACTGGTTATTTCCGTGGAACGTCTCGGGATTTCACACGTTTTCACCTATTTCCCCGTAAAAACAAGTATCTTCACAAAAAAGTTTCCTTAATCGCTACAAGTTGCACGCGTGCAGACTTTTTACTGTTGTGGAAAATATTTTTAGCAACCAGTTTAAAGATTGAATGAACGTATTTATTAAGTGTATCGGCCTAAAGTTACTTACGGCCCGTCCAGATTGACTAAGCTCTCAATGAGAGCGAGAAAGTAATGGATAGCTACAGCTTTGCAAGGCAGGAATTGCAGGCAAGAGATATGCTTGGTTCCTTTTTGCATAGCTTTGGCCGTGGTCGCTCAGAATTTTATGGAGCTTTCTTGGTAAATCAGGAAGGTTCTAATCAATTACATTAAACCTACTTAAATTTTCTAGTAAGTTCTAGAGACATGACTGGCTTTAACAGAGAAGATTTCGCACTTCTTCAGAAAGTTTCACGGTTAATTTCTGAAAGGTTACTGACTTTTAGCGGAAAACGTTCCTGGTTTTTCTAAGATATGTTACTGGAAGAAATTGGGCACATCAGCTGCCTGTTATTTTCCAGGAACGTTTCTGAATCGTTTTTACAGTGTTTATGGAAAACATTAAAACAATATTTCTGTGACGACACATTGCAGGGAGAGTGTAAAACAGACATAAAAAAGTAAAAATAAAACAGAAAAGATCATGATTGTATGAAGCGAAGAGTCAACGGGGGAGTTTTGTTTGCCAGCGCCTCAGAGAATCAACGAAAACGATTCTGTAACAAGATTGATATATGATTTGCAACTTACTGAATAAGAACGTTTCTAACCAAATTAGTGACCAATCAGCGACTGGCCTATGATACCAGAAAGCAAAGTAACACTTACCGGCATACCCGGTGGAACTAAAAAAAGTTAAAAAAATTTCCCATTGTCCAAGATTAACAAACACACTAAAAATGTATGTGCAAGTTTTTTTTTTTTTTTTTAAACTAAATTGCAGCATGTTTACTTACTTACCGACTACTCTAGACTTTAACTACTTTGAATGTATCCCTTCAGAAAGATTCCGTACGTTTCATTAAAAAAAAAAAAAATCCATTTGCAAAGTGTCTTCAAGAGGTCAGCCCCATAATGCAGGACGGATGTTTAATGAGCCACTGTTTGAATATAGAAGCCGTGGATGGAACTCTAAAAGAACTAAAGGTTAAGATAACATTATGAGAGGTGTCATTACTTGCATACGGTGACTTTGATCAAATTATTCCAGTGGTTCCATAGATGAACGCTTGCAGATATACTCCAATCCTGTTTAAATTCCTCTCCTTTTATGAACTCTTTACAATCCCTGTATCTTAAGAACACGTTTAAAACCCATATTTATTTTATTTAAATTATAAGTGGTGTTCCAATAACTTCGTTTCGGAACTTTAATTTGTTCTACATTGTAAAAGACGATTCAGAAACGTTCCTGGAAAATAATGGGCAGCTGATATGCCCAATATCTCTCAGAAACATATCTTGGAAAAACCAGGGACGCTTTCCGCTAAAAGTCAGTAACCTTTCTGAAATTAACCTTGAAACTTTATGAACACGTGCGAAATCTGCCCTGTTAAAGCCAGTCATGTCTCTAGAACCGTCTAGAAAAAATAAGCAGGTTAAGCGTACTTGATTGTAACCCTCCTAATTTACCAAGAAGGCTCCATAAAAATCAGAGCGACCACGGCCAAAGCTATGCAAGAAGGAACCAAACATATCTCTTGCCTGCAATTCCTGTCTTGCAACGCTGTAGCTATCCATTGACATTTTCGCTCTCATTAGAAGCTTAATCAATCTGGACAAGCCGTAAGCAACCTTAGGCCGATACACTTAATAAACACGTTCATTCCATCTTTAAACTGGTTGCTGAAAACATTTTCCACAACAGTGAAAAGTCCGCACGCGTGCAACTTGTAGCGATTCAGGAAACTTTTTTGTGATCATACTTGTTTTTAAGGGGAAACAGGTGAAAACGTGTGAAATCCCGAGACGTTTCATGGAAACAACCAGTAACGTTTCGGAATTTTTTTTCAGTGTATGTATACAATAGAAATGGACCCTATGTAAAATCAATATATCGACTAATATAATTTAAAATATCATTCTTACTGGAACAGCAGCAGGTCAGTCAGCTTATATTCTTCGAATTCCCATGTTCCTTGCACATTTCTATTTCCAACATATGCAATTGCAATTTCAAATAAAAATTCCTTATGTCATCACCATCATCAAATCTGATGGTCAAACGTACAATTATGTGCAGTACGGCGTTACATTTAGGAAGATTATATTGTTCCTAGGGAAGTAAATATTATTCTTTCTAGATTAGGAAAGGAAGTGTATCAATTTCTTTCAAAACCTCATAAACACGGAACAAAAAATGTTGTATACCATGAAATTCAAAAACAGAAAAATCTGTATAATATTTATTTATGACAGATAATTTTTCAACCCGAACAAGTTCAGGGGATGGCCTCTAGTAAAATACGTTTTACTTTCTTTATTAACTGCAATTTTCAAAATGCATTTCTTATTTCTTTATTTTGAAAAAGGTAAGTTATCTTAACTATTTTTCTTTCCCCCCACCTTTCCCTACTAGTTCCCTTTAAAACCACAGCAAAAAATAGCAGTCAGAAACGTTGGGCATGAGAAAGACCGCATTTGACTGACAAAATGTAATTGGCTTTAGGATAAATGACTAGTTATGAGCATAGTTAAAGGATTTTAAAAATTTAGATGGTTGAAAAAAAACTATTTTTCGCGGTGTTAGAACTCAGAAAATGCTCCTTTATAAATGATAAGTTTAAATTAATTTTCACTATGTTCTATAGATTTTTTTGACACAAATTTAAATACACTGGTGAATAGAAAAATGAAACGACTTAACAAGGGTACGCAATGGCAAAAATTGGAAAAATAAACTGACTTTTATACTTCTCGTGTTGAAAGTGAAAAATTTATAGCTCTCCATAAAATATTTTAAAGTAGTATTTTCGTTTGAGTAACCTCAAACAAACAGTGCGAAGCACAAAACTAGACTCCTGTTTGGTGGTTTCACTCCAAACTATTTGTCACATTCTTTCATAACACAGTTTTTACATTTAATGATAATAAAATTTATTTATCGATCTTAAAACTAAAACAAAAATAAAGTATTTACAATAATGTTTTTTATTTGTGCATAAATGTTGACAACTTATTTAAAACAAAGTGAATTAAACACTTTCCTTCGCAAAAAAAAAAAAAAAAAAAAAAAAAAAAAACAGGAAAATATTTTTCACTTTATTATTCATCAGCTTCTGTTATACCATCTGTTGGATTAGGAGCAATGCATCACCGTTTCTCCTTCGAAAAATTCAATATTCTGAACATGCTATTCCTAATCACTCACCCTTCATAAGGAAAGAAAAAATTACTCGTATTGAGAAATTTCAACCATGTTCTTGTATTAGCCAGGTTTTATGAATATTTAGGTCACATTTTTGTTGACCAAGGTAAAAATAAATTGTCGGAAGAAACGAAAGACATTATGCCAGTGAATATACAGGTTATTCGATTTTGACCTGCAAGACCTTTATTTACGCAACCGTTAGTCATAAATGTATACTTCTAATTGTAAAAATATTCAAAATGATATGCAGAGTTAAAATATTGAAAGTTTGAAGTAAAATTAAAAATAAGTCAAAAAATACAAAATTTAACTTTTTATACGAGCCCCAGGGCCCCTGACTTATACTTAGGGAACTAATCTCCATTGAAAAATAATTATAACACAAAAAGGTTTGGAATTACTCCGATTTAATGTTCACCGAAATATAAACTTAGCGTTTAGTGACTTACACCACTTTTCACTCGCCGTTAAAAACATCTTTTGGGGGAAAATATAGCGGTTAACAAGCGTCTAAAATTGTGCATAGAGTGGTTTTTCAAATTGTTCGAGATTTTGTAATATGTTAGGGTGATGTATGTTAGGTATATAGTTCAGGTGTTTCATGTTCATTGGAATATAGGAAGGCTTTAGTTCCAAAAATAAAGAACTTTTGCACATTTCAAAGAGAAAAAAGGATTTTTTTCCATTACTCATCCTTTCCTCATCCTATCTATTCTAGGTATCATCAGATTCTTTGGTGCCTATTACTGAGGGGTTGTCCCTTTTTTTCAAAATTGAGCCAATAAAAATAGAATTATCTAATTCAGAGGATCCAGAAGCAGCCAAAGGTTAGATGAGATGTAGTTGCATGACAAAAAAATAGTTTTAAAAGTCTAAATACATTAAAAGACTCAGAAAATTAAATTAACCTGAGAGCGATGTCTTAAGCAAGTCCGTTACTGGTGCCGTTACTCTACCGTATTTCTTAGTAGAAATTGGAATGAAATTTCATAAGTTGTTGTATTGTTGTCCATAAATTAAAAAAATAATAATTACTAAAACAATTTAAAACTTATTCTCAGTCAGAATAAAAAATATCCTGATAGTTAATGATGCTTTTATCTATGCCAGACATAGAACGCAAAAGGAGTTATTTTAATGAAGGCTGTGCGAATTTGAAGCAGATAAACAAAATTTCTAAATGTTTGAAAGCACCCTCTATCCATAAACTCATTTCTTTTGCATTGAAAAGGCGTTACTTCGTAAAGCCAAAACACGTGTCTGCAGTAATATGCAATTTGTGCTACTTGAAGTTGTTATTTCTTATTTTACTTATTTTATTTTACCTTCTTTGTACTTCACAATGTATCCGTTATATATAATATTGTATCGAATATTTTTAAGTTGGACGATCAGGTTTAACATTTTCAAAAGATATCTTTCAAATTTTAAGTTTCTAATTAATGAATGATGCTGTTATATCTCCCTTTTAGTTTCTTTTGGCGATTAAATATCTCGCCAATTTTATGGCAAACCTAAGTTTAAATTGAAAGAATCTCAGTTCAGATTCAGATTACTTAAGGATTGATTGATGTTGAATTACGAAGGGAGCCGCTGGCCCTATAGTGCCAGCAAGAACCATTCTTATGGTTATAATTCTATTTGTTTTATGTTAATAAATGTTAGTTTTGTTTAATTGAAAGTTGTAGTGTTGTTACTTGTCTAAATTTGTGACCAAAGGCACAGACTTGCGTATAATTTTAAACCTGCAAAATTGGAGCTGCTGAGTTCTTTTAGATGCAATGAACAGAATACACTATTGCCGACGTAATTTTGTAAAATAAAGAGAAGAAAATTTATTTTATAATTTTGCAAGGAGAATAAAGCTTTCTGGCTTGTAGTCGTCTTTTCAAAGTCAGATCTGCAGTACAACCTCGTTTTTCCAGATTAACTGGGCCAAAGGTAATCTGAATAAACAAACTCCAGAAAATCTAGATAATTAGCAAAACACTCCAGATAATTAGCAAAACACATTCTTAAGTAAACAGCCATCTTTTATTACAGCGAAAACAATGCTTTGCAACAAAACGGCATAGCATTGTTTCTCGCAAACACTTTTATCATTTACAGTTCAACTACAGTGGTGTAGGACTGACGCTCCATGTGTACGCGATGTTTTTTGTTTGATTTGTGCTATACTTTATTGCACGTTTTATGCAGGAGTTGTACGTTTAATTTAAAACAAAAACCAAACATTTGGCAGATTTCTATTTCGGTTCTTGTAATTACATTTAAAAATTATAAATTGAAGAAAATCTATTTTTTTTAAACTTGTTAAATTAGATCTGGATAGCCCAGAGATGCGGATAAACTGGAGCCGGATAAACGAGGAACTGCTGTACTAAAATATATTTTAAATTAACTTTTGAAGGTCACACTTACACTAAACAACCTTGTCTCAACATTATCGATATAAGACGCACCCCATGAAAACAATCCGTCTCATATGAATAATTGTTTAAAAGTAATTTAGTACTTTGGCTGATTAGTAGATTAATTAAATAAAATTAATAACAATTGTTTTTTAATCTACTTTTCAATTTCACATTATCTCGTATTCAAACATTTTCTTTCCATTAGTAAAATATATATTACTTCTCTCTCCTGGAAACCTTAATTTAATTAAAGAAGGGCCTTTAGGGCCTACTCATTTACCTTCTAAGAAAATCTTCTTAGGCAAAAAATGAAAAAAATATTTCAGCAATGAGTAGGATAGTTATTCAAACTAATTTTAATATTGATTTATCTAAAAAATCACAAGGATGAAGTTTTCGAATTGAAAATTAAATACTTCAAATTGTGAGAGGAATCCGTTCTCCTCTTTGATCTAAAAAAGTATTTTCTTCAGTCTGAATATTCTGCTGTATTTACTTTCTATCATACATTATTCAATAACACTTTAAGCAGTGATTTTAGAAGCGTATCATTAAATGGTTTTTCCCGGTAAAGAAATTTGCTACATATTGGGCACATTCTATTCTTTTTTTTATTGTTTCAAAAAAAAGTTGGTGGAAGAATGCCGAAGAAGTGAAAAAACATCAAAGCTATTTTTTTTCATAAAGCATTAAAAATTTCATATTCAGTTAATGATTTTCTGATTTCAAAGTACGTAATCCCAGTGGATCAAGAAGAAAACTACACTAAAAAAAGGATGCTACAGTTAAAAGCAATCCTATGCTTTCAGGGGAAAAAGCCTCTACTGTGCTACTTGATTCAATATGTTTTTTCATGCACTTTTACAAATATCTAGTCCTTATTCAGAGGAAGGTTGCCGTCAATGAACCGCATAACAAATTTCAATTTTTTTAGAAAGGAAATCCAACTCAAATTTCACTTTAATTCTTGGAACAATTTCTCAGTATATTTCTCTTTTAATAATAATATTCACTTTCATGATAAATATGCACAATAAAAAATGAAAATTAAAAGTAGATACTTTAGCATGTGGTATAACCATGGCAACCATTTGCTTTGGATGGACCATCAAGTTTCCATCTTTGGACCACCTTCTAAAATTGAAAAATTAATGCGTGACTTACAAATATTTATAACAGAAGATCAATAAACACTACAAATAACAATAAAATATAGAAAAATGGATTAATTTTTTAAAATGTCTTACTTTCGGATAAGAAGGACATAAAAAAAAAAAAAAAAAAAAGCACTCATACAACACACAGCTGTTGCCGTTCACACCTCGTTCACTACTTGATATTTTCCCAACCTGTGTACCACTTTTCTTTGCTAATATCTTTTCAACCTCTTCTGAACTGTTGGAAGTTTTGTTAAATGTATTTTGAAAATTTTCGTTCGACGCTAGATTGTTTGCAAAATGTCAAATGAGGCAGTGAGAAGCAAAGGGATACAAGTGCACTGTAAAAACGATTCGAAAAAGGTTCCTAGAAAATAATATTCAGCTGATGTGCCCAATTTCTGCCAGCCACATATCTCGCAAGAACCGGGAACGTTTTCCGCTAAAATTCAGTCATCTTCCTGAAAAATCCAGAACCTTCCCGTATAAAGTTAGTCACGCTTCTGAAGTAATCTTAGGTAGGAATAATATAAGAGCTTGGCACTTTCATGATTTATCAAGATAGCTCCAAAAGCAGTATTGCAAACATGGCCAAAGTTAAGTCAGAATTGCAAGGAAGTATCAAGCCTGTCACTTGATTGCAATTCTTGCAAAGCTACGTAATCCGTATTTATTCGCTCCCTTTCGGAGCTTAATCAGCATGGGTGAACCATAATTCAAGTTAAGCCGATACACCTTATAAATACTCTCAGTTAATCTTTAAACTGGGAGCTAAATATATTTTTTACGACAGAGAGAAGTCCACATTCGGACAACTCGTAGCAATTCAGGAAACTTCTTGACGATGAAACTTGATATTTCCGGGAAGTGGATAAAAACCATTGAAATCCCGAAACATTACACGAAATACTCAGTAACGTTTCGGAATTTTTTTAGTGTGGACATTTTCAAGTTTTGAGTAAAACGCGTTTGAAGATTAGCTCCTAAGTAAGCTTTCATTGAATGTTTTTTCTAAATCATGTTGTATAGCAGCAACTACCAGGGTACCTGGTACCATCTCTTGCCCCAAGACAAAGGAGAGGTTCACCTACCATGTGTACTGGTTATCTCCAAATTTATTTGCCACTTGTGCATCCCCTTGCTTCTCACTACCTCAAATAACTTATTGACCATTTTATTACTGAAACCAGAAGTTTAAGTCAAACTGCCAAAATATATAGTACTAACAGACTTTGTCCTAGTTAAATCTGTGGGACATGTTATTTTTCTCAGCCTCTGGAAAGGCCAATTTCCCCATTTTTTCGGAAGGAATATCAAAAACGTCTTCGCTAGTTTCAAAATATGAGTCACTAATTTATTTACTCCTATTTCGGAATTATATTCCTATTTCGGAGGGCATATCTCCTAAATTTTTAATGAGTGACAAAGGTAACAACAAACCGGTTTTAATCGTCCATGCCACTGTTTCAAGTTGCTTTTAGGACTCGATGTTGTCGAATGAATTTGTTAAGGTCCATACCACCATTTCTATAAGCTACTATATCACGTTACATGTTTTCATTTGTCCACTGGTCATATTTTCTTAATTTTTGCATTTTTCTGGAACCGCAAAAGTATTTGAAATTGTATTATTATGTTTATAATTTTTAATCAATTTTATAAAAAACTGAGTTAAAATTATAATAAAGTAAGAGAGTTTGCATGAATTACTGAGCAATTTTCAAGGGTAATTGAGCTGAAGTTAAAACGCGACAATATTTGCGATTTTCCATGAATGAACCACTTTGTCAGGTAGTCCATTCATGAAAACACTTAGTATTCCAATGATATCAGCTTCGTCATTTTGAATATTCTTA
The DNA here is from genome assembly GCF_026930045.1 of Uloborus diversus. NCBI lineage: Eukaryota > Metazoa > Arthropoda > Arachnida > Araneae > Uloboridae > Uloborus > Uloborus diversus. The sequence continues at coordinate 116,989,101 of NC_072738.1, forward strand.
TAGGTGTTACTGCTGTGACGAATCATGATGAAACATGAAGCATGGAAAATTGTACTTGAAGAGGCACTCGTTTAAGTCAATGTTCACGTTTAGATGATCAGTGATATTCAAAGAATGTTATAACTAAATGAAAATCTCAATAATTAGTATGATAATGATAGAAATCTTATTTGACCGATTAACAATATGATGAAGTCATTTTAACTACTGGTCGACTATGCAGTAGATGTAAAACTTTTTTAAAATGTTCTGATTGATTAATGAATAATCAGACTTCGAAGTGTTGAAGAATATAAAAAATTATCAGTTTAAAAGCTATAACTACTATTTTACACGCATATTACTTTTTCAATATGTTTCTGACAAAACATTTCATCAGACATCAGAATAAATATTGCAATAATATTCCTTAATTATTAGTACTGAAACCAACTAAGCTGAATAGATTCCTGTTTTTTTAATATCCCTTAGAAAAAAAAAAAAAAAAAAAACAACGTATTCTAAAATATTTTGTGAAAAATCAAACACAAAAAATATTTTCTCACAAATCCCTTAAGTATAATGTTTTTAAGTATCAAATGTCAAAAAGGAAGATAATTTGAGCTCTAACCCACACCCACGCACGCTTTAATAACGTTTTTGAAGAAAACAATGCGTCTTACATCACTTCATTTTTAGACCTTTCTGACAAAAAAAAAAAAACAGCTTCAATTTTCATAAAATATGAAGAATGTGGGTTCACATACGGGACTTACGTTAAAATCTTTACAAAATTAAAAATTTGTTTTCTTAACAAAAAAAAAAAAAAAAAACCTCATTATCACTTATTGAATATCGATAAATATACTAAACTCATTTTAGCCACCAGTTTGTTGATAATCTTTGCTTCTATGAGAGAACATCTGCGTCCTTCTCGGTAATTGCTATTTAAGTCTGATGTAAGGCAGCTATATAAGGGGAGCTAACTCATCCGCCATTTTGGTTCCAAAATTGTCGATGGACAAGTTCGGTGTTTCTACACAAGCCTTGTAGCTGAAAATTAGTGTCCAAGCTTTAGACGCGTTGTCTGCTTGATGTTTGATTATTTTATTCTGCAAACGAAGAAGATTTAATTTAGACAAATCAAAAACAAATAAGGAGTGAAAATAAAGTTCATTACAGTAAACATTCCCCGAGACATTTTTGTTGATTTTGTGAACTAAGTTATCTTTCTAGATTTGCCGTAATTGACATTTTACTCAACTTACTATCAATTGTTTTACGACATTGCAAACAGCGAATATTATAACTTATAAATACTAGAAACAAGGCTGGTTCCAAAGCAAAATGTCGGATAAGTCGACCCTAGCTTTTCAAGAGTTTACTTGTTTGATGAGTCCATAACGGGGATGAAACTACACTATCTGGATATTATAACTGGGTTGTCAGTGTTGTTCTGTGTCAGGCCTGGCCCAAGGGTTTACTTACAGCTAATGCTTTATTATAATGTTTAGATAAATATATTTATGCAGAACTCCTGTCTTCAATTAGTTTGTCAAAGAATTCAGTCATAAGATGAAACATAAAATGTAGAGAAATATGGTTTATAGTGTTTTTTTATAATGTTTAATGCAACATTCCCTCCCCAATCGCCTTACTAAACAATCATAAGATAAAAACCAATGTTTAAAGTAATATAACTTGTGCGTAGAACTTTCTCGTATTTAGAGAAGAGTAGAAGAACAAACCAAGTTGGTTAAAATACCGTTGAGAGTCAAACGTTCTCTGCAACAACTTTCTGAATTTCTTTCCTATTACATTGTTAACTTTTAAAATTTAGAAATGGAATTACAGATCATCCTGTTATACAGTCCTGAGTCACCTTTTAACCTGCTCACTAGCGCAGTCAGAAATACCTTTTGGATGGCGTTTTTGTTATGGATGAAAAATACCTTCTGTAGGGCATTTTTTGATGAAAAATATCTTCTGAAGGGAACCTTTTGATCAAAAATACCTTCTGAATGGGATTTGTTCATCAAAACACCCCTTCGATATGCATTAACATTTATTGTATTAGAATTTGCATTTATGTTAAAACCAATGACCCCCCCTCCCGTCGCTGTGCCACTGAACCAACCCTTCGTTACCACGGAGATAATAATATTTTATCATAAAGGTAATTATAACCATCATAAAGAGGGATATTAAAGTCAACTGTAACAAAATAGAAACGATAACCATTTTGTTGTAGTTCTATTGTTCGCCAAACGTTCGCCTTTAGCATGGCATATGTTTCGTTTTGCCTCGTCTGCGTTGTGGCGTAACTCGAATTCATAAAGCAAATGTCATCGAATTAATTTACTTGCCTGCTCATTTTTAACGCTTTCAAACTCCATACCTACTATTAGAACTCAGTGCTACTGTGCGAAAAGGAAACCTAAATAATGAATTTTTTTAACAATAATCTTCCGCAATTCACGTTTTCAATGTAATTGGAACTCGCGTTCTTATAACATAGGTAAAACTTTTTAAGGGATTTGAAAAAAATAGAATTACGTAGGTATGGCTCAATGCGGAATAAGACTCTACATAAAATGCAGTAATAACCTGAAAATCGCCTTTTCGCCCTAAGGTACAGAAATATTTTTAACACTGTCCATTGCAAGTGAACTTGGCTAAAATACATAAAAATCTCACCTCGAATAGTGATTAATGCAGGATCTTTCTCATCAAATGTGTTATAGCGCAATTAAAAGCATTCAAGGAATGTACTTTTTATGTTACTTAGGTCTTAAATTCTTTCCTTTTTTTTGCTATGATTATACAGAAAAAAAGTCAGAAAAAAAACAAAAGAAAAAGACAAAAAGAAAATGTTGTAAAAAAGTAAGTTTCAAACGTCCAGTCACTGAAGAAAAATTGCTGTCTTTTGACTGCATTTTAGTAGTCCTGTTCATGATTTTTAATATCTTTCAATACGGTACTTGATGGTAAAACTAAAATGAAATAATGAAGAAAATATCTTTTCATCATGAACTCTACATAAAATGCAGTATTAACCTGAAAAAAGGTCTTTTCACTTTTACCTACAGAAATATTTAAAAAAAAAAAAAAAAAAAAGCTGTCCATAGCAATTAGCAAGTGAACTTTGCTAAAATGTATAAGCATCTCACATCGAATAGTGATTAATGCAGGATCTTTCACAACAAATGTGTTACCGTGTAATTAAAAGTACTCAAGGAATGTACTTTTTATGGTATTTAGCTCTTAAAATATTTATTTTTTTTCCTTTGCCATGATTATACAGAAAATGAAAAACTAAAAAAAGAAAGAGAAAAAGACAATGTGAAAAAGTACGATTCAAACATCCAGTCAACGAAGAAAAAATTGCTGTCTTTTGATTGCATTTTAATAGTCCCGTTCATGATTTTTAATATCTTTTAATACGGTGGTAAAACTAAAATGAAATCATGAAAAAAAATCTTTTCATCATGAACTCTACATAAAATGCAGTATTAACCTGAAAATAAGTCTTTTCACTTTTACCTACAGAAATATTTAAAACACTGTCCACAGCAATTAGCAAGTGAACTTAGCTAAAATGTATAAACATCTCACCTCGAATTGTGATTAATACAGGATTTCACAACAAATGTGTTATAGCGTAATTAAAAGTACTCAAGGAATGTACTTTTTTTGGTATTTATTTCTTAAAATATTTATTCTTCTTTTGCTATGATTATAAAGAAAATGAAAACCTAAAAAATAAAAGGAAAAAAACAATGTTGTAAAAACGAAAGTTTCAAACATCCAGTCACCGAAGAAAAAATTGCTGTCTTTTAATTGAATTTTAATAGTCCTGTTCATAAATTTTAAAATCTTTCAATGCGGTACTTAGTAGTAAAAATAAAATGATAAAAAAATCTTTTTTCGCGTAAATTCAAATCGAAATTCTTTGTCTTACTTTTTAATTTCCATTCCTTCTGACACATTCACAGAGTAATTTAATCACTGGTGATTATGCAAATAAAAGGAGTTTCCATTTTTCTCAGGTTCTTATGCTCTTTTTTTTTTCGAGATAAGCTTTGAGAGACAATTCCAATAATGAATTCAATTTTTCAAAATGAGTAGGACATGCAAAAGTTATTTTTATTGATTATTTCAATGCACAAACCCACGTCAATTTAAAAATGGAGATTTTTGTTTCAAATGCATGTCACTATAAAATCTCAAATATTAGATTTTTTTGGTCGCATTGTGCAATATTTAACTGTTGCTTTAATATTGTGCAGCAGATACCAAGACGTTTGGTTGAAAAGTGTAATAAAAATGTCACACGGAAACTAAAAGGTACGACATTAAAACTTTTTTTTACCAATACATGGTGTCGCAAAACGACCGCATATACTCTGCACAGCTAGATTCTTCGTAGGGAGTACATAAAAACTGCCCAAAGAAGCGTTCCGCCTGTACAATGTGTGTTTTTTCTTGCACCCGCAGTGACGTCATTCTTTGTTTTTCGTGTTTTTCTCGTAAATTATGGATCGTACAGGAACGCTTCTTCGGGAAGTTTTTACTCCCTACGAGGATTCTAACTGTTCAGAGTTTACGCGGTCGTTTTGGAACACCCTGTATGATTTATTACGAATATTGATTTTAACAAGACTAACCAGTGGCGTATTTATGCAAAAGATTCAAAAACTAATAGCGAAATCTAATAAATTGGGTCCTTTTACTGTACAGCAAATGTCTACTGCACAGATATGAGTGGAATGCATTCGAAACGAGGTTGAAGCTTATTTCAGTGAAATTTCTTTTTAACGGATGGCATTCGAAACCCATTTTATCGCACATTCAGGCAACTGGAACACTTTATCTAAGTTGACGAATTCCCAACGTTATGCAAGTATTTTACTCCTGAACTGCTTTCGCATTTTCCTACAAAATATAATGTAAATTTTAACGCTACAACCTTTTTTTTCTTTTCAAATTGGGATTTTTTTTTTTTTTTGAGAATGAGTGAATTACGACAATCAATCAAGCTAATCAAATAAAAGTTTTTTTAAAGTTTTTATGTAAAAAAAAATAAAAAATAAAAAAAAAAAAAACCGAATATTTGTAAACATAGGCCATTTCGAGAAGTAGATACAAGATGAAGTGGATGCAGAGAAATTGGAACTTACTAGGCAATTAAAAATTGAGACTTTTTTTCCGCAAAATATGAAAAACTGTACCATTTATTTTCAGGATTTTTTTCCAACGAATAATAAAAATATTTTTTTTCTAAATGATTATTATTTACTAAAAAGACACCATAATTTATGTTTTATTGGTAAAAGTAATTATATGATGTGATAATTAAAAGATTTCGCAAGGTTTTAATTGATATTATGATTGAAATATTTTTCTCTTAATGATCCATATTTAATGTAAAAACGTAATAATTATTAGTATGTGTTGTTTTATTTCGTTTTTAATTTCTGTTCCCAACCAACAATGAAACTGTAAATTGTCATTTACGCATTCAATTAGAACCACAATTTGCATAGATAAAGTTTTATTCCAAGCTGAAATGCTTTAAATTTTAATTAAGTATGTGTGGATGGTAAAAAAAAAAAAAAAAAACCCTTCTGTAATTAAAGTTTCTAAAATTCATTAGTTCCTCCCGATCACGAATCCTAAGAGAAACTATCTCGTTCTTTGAAATTTATCTGTCTCAATTAAAGAGAAATTAACCTGAGGTTAAAACTTAGAATTGCTAATTGACGCTAGATGACGGAAATTCTCTCTCTCTCTCTCTTTTTAATTAAAATTGTTTTTCGTTACAAAACTGTTTTTCCTTATTTGAACATTAAAATAAGGAAAAAATGAAAATTGCATAATTATATATCCAATAGCATTTAAATAAATGACGTTGTTGAGAGTTCAACGTATTCAAATATTTCCGTGTTTGTTTTTTATATTGAAACTACACTTTAAAATCATTAAAAGTTAAACTCGTTTAGTTGAATATACATGTTTGAAAAATAAACCTCTAAAAAAGCATGTTACACTAAAAAAAAGGAATTAAATTAATATTAAAATGAATTGCTGATTAAAACAATAGCAAGTAGTAATAACACTTAATAAAGCATTTAAAAAACCAACTTAATAACTAATACCTAATAAACTAAACAAATTTAAAAAATACCAACGTCATATCTGTACCTCGAAGTCAAGCTTCCGTAAGCCTGAAAATTGTTTTTTTTTTTTTTTTTTTTTTATTGGTGCATTTTATGTAGAAGATTGTTCTGCATCCAGCCATGTGAACGTAACTCTAAAAAAAAATCATTTAATTTTTTTAAAGGTTTATAATTGTGCGCGTCCCATTCTTTGCATGCGCCAGAAAGAAATTGTCCTCTCTCCTGTAAAATTACGATTATGCTTGCGTTCGACGAGCTCAATCGGTAGTTACCGGTTAACCGATCACGTGACAGCTAATGATCACGTGCTTCAATCAACAGCTTAAAATGGTGACTGGTGCGGTAAGGGATAGATGATAGAACGCTGCAGTTATTAACCGGTCGACCGGTGAGGTTCGTCGAACGCAGCCAATGTGACTTACGTCCTTCTGGTTCTGAGGTGAAGATATTAAAGTGAACTTCACAGGTAAGAACACGTATAACGTTTAAATGTTTTCTAGATGACATGGAAAGTACGGACAAGGCTTGTGTATTTCGTGCGCTATAGCACCACGTTAAATCACGATTGCCTGCCACTTTACCAGAAGTACTAAATCTAGAAAACTTTCCAGGGGGGGAGGGGCACTTGTCGTTTGATATACCAACTACTGATTGCATTACGTTAATCTGAGTAGTTCCACACCTCTGTTATTTATATACGCATGCGTGTACCCGTTAGTTTGGCCGTAACAATCAATTTCAAAACGCTCCTGAAAATAATGGGCGGCTAATGTGCTTATTTTTTTCCAATAACATATCTGGCCAAAACCAGGTAAGTTTCCAGCTAAAGTAAATAAGTAACATTCCTGATATTAATCTGGAATCTTTCTGAAAAATTCAACAAACCTTACCAATCAAAGCCAGTCATGTTTCTAGACTAACTCGGAACCTACAGTGATATTTTATATTAGTAATAGCTTGGCACCTTTCTGATGTATCAGGAAATATCCTAAGCAATGAAGGTCGAAGCAAAGACACAATTGCAACCAACTGTCCAGAAAATGCATTTCGCTCTTGGTTTGGACTTGTTGCTTCGAAGGGGCCGTATTTAAGCTGAAGGGCAGGAGAAACACACAATAAAGAATCTTAATGTATCTTTACACTAGTAGTTAAAAAAATTTTCACCGCAGTATAAAATCAACATTCATGAAACTTGTTGCGATTCAGGCAACCTTTCAAAAAGATTTGTTTTCTTACCGAAAACTGGTGTAAACCCAGAAAATTCCGAAAAAATTTCCGAGAAATAATCTGTGACATTTTTTTTTTTTTAATTTTAGTATACATTGATGTTCAGTATGTTTGACAATTGCTAAAGTTTTGGAGTGTTATGTATGAGTGTACCGCCTTTTTTCTGTGACTTTCATTTGAGCATGTTAGTGAATATAATGACAGAACCAAGAATAAAAATGATATATACTACGATTACACAAATGTACTCAACTTAACTTTCTAAAGACGCCACAAAACACAATTTGAAAATGTTTTAAACGTATTGATTTCTTAAACGCCCTTGATACTAATCTTGCAATTCGATTCCACTTCGGTGAAAACAGATAAGACCATTTAAGACTAAAACGGAGTCATTTACATTCAGAATTTGCAGAGAACTTCTAAGAGATATGCGTCACTATTCACGTAACTGTTTCTGTTCTGGCAATTACGCACGGAACTGTTTCAGCATTTCAAGGCTTACTGCAGTTGTTGCAGCCTTAGTGGTCTTAAGATCCTCTTGTGGGCCTTAAACGACGCAAGAGGTTATTCTCAAAAGTAATTATTGAATACTTGTATTTTTAAGAATATTTTGAATCTGTTGATGAAATTAACGAATTTAGATTTTAGAAGATGGTACAAATTGACTGTAATGTTATGCTTAACTAATAAAATTCAAACTTTTAGAGTAGAAATAATGATACATTAACTTTACTTCTAAAGGAAGAATTTAAAAGGTTTTAGCAACTTTTTTTGAACATATTTTTGATTTCATCAGTTAAAAATTTGTTTTCATCTAATAAAATCAAACAATTTGTTTAAGAAAATAGTCTTTGAGCAAATAGTCAAGGTACAAGAAGCAATGGAAAATATAATGTTTAAAGCAATATGCTAAAAATAATCACTGCTTTTTGAAAAAAAAATTCATTGTTTAACGAAACAGCACATATTTAAGGCAAAACACCAGTAGTGTATGCCTTCAAGTTTATTCCTGTACTTTGAAGGTAGAAATGAAGAACAATAATGTGATTTTTTGTTGATTCTTAATGTAACAATCGTATTGTATTAATTTTATTCATCAGTTATTTGAATTTAATGTAAATAATGTAATACTTCGGATGGGAGAATGTCAGATGGCTACTACTGAAGTTTTCAGATTTTGGAGTAGCCACCGCTGGATCAAATTTGAGGTTGGAGAAAAAAATGATAAAAAATGAACAAATTGAAATTCTGGCATTTATAGAAATAGAGATGACTTAAAAAGCAATGGGCTATAAAACGCTCACTGAGTTTCAAAAGGGCAATTAATATTGTAAACCAACTGTTTAAAAATATACTTTACTGTGCGTTTTAAACCTTGAAGTGTCCACTACTGAAGAAGTGGCCATTGCTGATGTTTTACCTTAATTATCTATTGCACAAGATTTTTTCCCCTTTAAAATTACCTTCAAATCAATAGCTGTTTGCTGTACATCTTCTTCCGGTGGATTCTTCTGTATCTTTAAAACAAGAGCTAATTGAAAAAAGATTATTCACATGTTTGTTTTTCCCTTCCCAAAATCAGTAAGAACAAAATATTCAAAACTAAGATGCTGACATTTTTTGCTGCGTAGTATTATTAGGAGAACGCTATAAGCACAATATGTGTTGGCCGCTGCATATCTTCTTAATACATAAAAATTTTCTGTGCGTACGTTTGTCACCATAAGGCTTTTAAACAGCTGGACCGATTTTGATCAAATTTTTTGTGCAATTAAGTTGTGACAAGCATGGTTTAGAAGCGCGATGGATCGAATCGGAAACGTTTTTGTTAATTAATCAATTAATTTAAACATTTGATGTTAATATCTCCCAAATGATTAATATTTATTTTAACCTATTGTTGAGCGAGATCTTACTACTATTATATATGCGAAAGTTTGTCTGTATGGATGTTTGTTACTCTTTCACGCAAAAACTACTGAATGGATTTTGATGAAACTTTACAATAATATAGCTTAAGCATCAGAATAACACATAGGGTAGTTTTCGCCCCGTTATGGGGGGCAAAACCCCCTTAGGGGGGCAATAAAACACAATTTTCGTATAGATTCTCTAATATGGGGATGAAAAAATACTTGCACATATTAACATTATATGTCCATCGAAAGCTCTGATTTTTCTGCTGAAGATGGCACCTGTTCGAAATTTCTAAGTAGAGTAAAAAACGAGTTATAAACTTTTTAGTTCCATGTTCGAAGGCTTTCCTCAACTCAATACAATATTTAGTGTATCATCTCAATTCCCTGTCGATAGCGACTATTGTTGTATTGTTGACTATCTTTGCTTTTCGTGACTGTTCAAGGCTTTTCTCAAGTCAAATCTTGAAGTAAGATTTTTGCACAAGATTGGCAAATAATACATGGATTTGGCTGATTATTTTCCATTTTAATGCAACTTTGAGGCAATCAATGGGTTTTTTATTTATTTGTGTTGACGGGGTATTTAATTGATCAGCAGGAATCTAGCTTAACCTTTTTTCTTTGTGGAATCATTTTAATAGCTAGGGCATAAAGCATTTTTTTCAACTGTTGCTGTTTTTGAAGCTAAAAACTACGCAATACTGTTTCTCAATTTTCACCATGTAACCAAATATCGCCATTTCTTTAATATTTCTTTCTTTAAATTTGTTAACCCGTAAAATAATTCGCCAACTAAATTAAGCAAATCCATAAACAGCACAAAAACTTCCATTAATTTGTCCTTGCACACAATTTCAAACAATTGCCAAATTTTTACTATTTATTGGAAACATTTCGGGTAGCATCATTTTATAATCACCAGAAGTATCTTTGTATTTGGCGACTATCTCTTCGATGAAAATTAGTAACACACAGTTTTACGAAGTAGGGAGGAGGAGCCTCATTTAAGGTATCCCAAAACGATTAATGCAAATTTAATAACATTTTAAATCGCAGTGAGTAAGGGATTACGGGAAGCAACACTTTTTAAAAGTTTGTACTTCAATAGCAATATAGAAAAGGTTTTGGACTATGTTAAAAAAGAAAAAAAAAGATATTTTTTTTTTAACCAAGTGAAGTTTAATTTTATATTTTGGAAATTCCTCAAATTTGTATATGTTTAAATATTGCTTTTTCATTTCTAAAAGACTATTTCGTTCTTCATACTTATTGCCATTTTACTTTTATGGGTAAGGAAGAAGCTCTATTTTTATCATGTCAAAGCGGTGTGTTTTGAGTTATTTCTGTTACAGCAGAGAACGAGTAAAAGTAGCGATTGTTTCTCATGATTATTATAGACCCAGGCAACGCCAGGTATTTTGGCTACGTACAATTATCTGGTGACTAAATAAAGTTGTGAAATAGAGTCTGCCCCCTACCCCTGTTACCGTCGAAGAAATATTTATTTTTCGACAGAAACGGCCGAATACATGCAAAACATTTTCTTTATAGCATCTTCTGTTCGGAATTAAAAATCAAATCTTATGAATATAGATTAACCAAACATTTTACGCAGTTTCTTAAACTTGGCCAGTCTCTGCCGAATGCACGGTACTGTGGTCCTTCGGCGATGAATAATGAATTAGGATTTATTATTTTGCATTTTAACGTTGCTTTTAAATGCAAGAAATATAAAATGAAACTAAACAAAATGACATTTTAAAATCTTATTTAATAGGCAGAGTTATGATAACGTGTTCGGGACGAGTGTTCAAAAATTTTGGCGCTAAAGCCATTACAAAAGTTGCATTGTTTTTTATCCTATGAGACCTGTACTGATGAAGATTTTTGGAAATAATCATAACTGAGATCATCAGAGGAAACTGTTATTTGAAAACGGTGATAGAGACCATTCTAATAGATACTTTTGGGGATTTTCTCTTTGCGAAATGAGAAGTTTTTTGTACTATTATCCTCATTTAAATGGGAACTTAAAAAAAAAAAAAAAAAAAAAAAAAAAACTGATTTCAATGGTATTTTTACTCTGAACTTTTTCGTATTGTAATCTGGACCATTTATGTTATTTAAAAACAGTTGATTTCCTTCTGATGGGGATTTTAAAGGTTTGATGTTCTGACTCTAAAAGGACATTATTAGAATCAGGATTTGTAGTGATTGTTGATCCCATTTTTGGGACGATTTCTACGGTAAGAAGTTATACATTATACAATAATTTAGATTGCCGGTGTAGCGCTGGATATTATGTATTTGACGGAGCTCGGAATTATTAGGGAACTGTTTCACTTTATTTAAGAATAGTTGTCCTCACTCGATTTGGATTTTTTGAGAATTACCCAAACTATCTTCTTTACAACTACTTCACGCTTTCGTGATTTTTTTTTTGTGATTTTGGGGTGTCTTCCCAGTTTTCCCCACATTTCATTTACTCCCCTTCCCCCTGATTTTCAGTTTTAATCATACCTTTTGATACATTTAAGGGGGCAGGTAATTTGAAATGTCGGCGAAATTAGAGAAAAAAATTTTTTTGGTAACTATTTGACCTCTGCCTGTAATAACCATTAACTTGAATCAATTGAAAAAAAAAAAAAAAAAAAAAACTACATCAACGTGAGCGAAGCCGCGGGTAAAAGCTAGTCTTACTAATATTATATATGCGAAAGTTTGTCTGTATGGATGGATGTATGGATGTATGGATGGATGTATGGATGTTTGTTACTCTTTCACGCAAAAACTACTGAACGGATTTTGATGAAACTTTACAATAATATAGCTTATGCATCAGAATAACACATAGGGTAGTTTTCGTCCCGTTATGGGGGGCAAAACCCCCTTAGGGGGGCAATAAAAGACAATTTTTGTATGAATTCTCTAATATTGGGATGAATAAATACTTGCACATATTTACATTATATGTCCATCGAAAGCTCTGATTTTTCTGCTGAAGATGGCACCTGTTCGAAATTTCTAAGTAGAATAAAAAACGAGTTATGAGCTTTTTAGATCCATGTTCGAAGGCTTTCCTCAACTCAATACAGTATTTAGTGTATCATCTCAACTCCCTGTCGATAGCGACAATTGTTGTATTGTTGACTTTCTTTGCTTTTCGTGATTGTTCAAGGCTTTTCTCAAGTCAAATCTTGAAGTAAGATTTTTGCACAAGATTGGCAAATAATACATGATTTGGCTGATGAATTTCCATTTAAACGGAACTTTAAAGTAATTAATGGTTTTTATTATTATTTATGCTAATTGAACACTTACTCATTATCCAAACAACCAGCAGATCGCCAAAATTTTTGCAGAAAGATTTCCGTAGCTGATGCATTTGGCAGTTTTTTCAACGTTGCTGTGTTTGAAGCCGAAGACTACGTCATAATGTTTCTCAGCTTTCACCATGGTAAACAAAATATCGCCAATCAAAGAATTTTCAAAAGACTTTTTTTACTGTGTTAAATAATCCAGCAACTAAATTAGGCAAATCCATAAACAGCACAAAAACTTCCATTAATTTTCCTTTTTGCACAATTTCAAACAATCACCAAATTTTATTACTTATTTTGGTAACATTTCGGATGAAACTGTTTAGCGCCATTTTATGGTGACCAAAAATATCTCAGCATCTGGCGACGATATCTCTGTAACGAAAATTAATATCATATCGTTTTACAAAGTAAGGAAAGAATGGGGGAGCATCATCGAAGGTACCTCGAAACGACTTTCGCAAATTCGGTAAAATCGCACCAAGAGCCACAATGATTGAAATTTCCCGAAATAACTAAAGCAAGTATAAGGGGATTACGAGCGCAGCTACTTTTTTTTAATCACTTCGTACTTCATTAGCCATACAGAGAAGGTTTTAGACTCCATGTTAAAAAAAAAGTATCAACAGATTAATCTTTTTAAACATGAGAAGATTAATTTCATGTTTTTTAAATTTGTATATGTTTAAATATAGTGCTTTCGTTTCTAAATCAATACTACTTTGTTTTTATACTTATTGCTATTTTAGTTTTATGGGTAAGGAAGAAACTCTATTTTTAATCACGTCAAAAAGATGTGTTTTAAATTCTTTTACTTAAAACAGAAAACAAAAGCAAGTAACGATTTTTTCTAATAATTATTACTGACCCAGGCAACGCCGGGTATTTTTGCTAGTTTGAAATAAATATTTAACCCTTTGCCAAAGGACAATAAGAAAGCCAGCTCTGCTTTTTGCAATGAAATTTCCTACTGTGATATGTGTCAATCGAGAATAGATAAAACGTAAAAAGAGAGAGAGAGTGAAGTCTTCATTTCTCTCTCTCTCACTCTCTTGAAAGCAACGATTTTAGGTCCCCTGATAGATTTTAAAGTAAAGTAATGGAAGGTTCACAAAAAATGTGTGTTCTGTCGTCGTAGTTGAACCATGTGATCAGATCGGTGCATTAGATTTTCCTAACCAAATGATCAGAAAGTACCGTCCCTAGCAATATTTCTTTCTCGGCTGAAATTCATCTGAGTTTCGGCACGAATGTCAAGAACGCTTTAAGGATTATCAAACTAACCAGTATAGTATTAAAGAAAAAAATGATATAATTTAAAAACGAAACAAATTTTATTTTCATCCAGATAAATTACAACAGGGTAGTTCTGTACGCAAAAGATCAGTGCAGTGAAAGATCTTTATTTTAGGCGGAAAGATTAAATCAGGCAATGTATGAAATTTTAAAAGTTTACGTTCAAAAGATCGAACTGCTAATCCGTCGGAGTTGGCTTCACTCATTGATCGGCTGGATTATAGTAACGTGGTGGATTGGGACTTTGGCTATAAACAATAGAGTTGCGTGATCATTTGTTTACATTGTAAAGCTACTGTTAATGTAATTTGTTGTATTTTTTGTTTATATGGCGAAATATTTCAAATTGCAAAGAATTGATTTTCGTTTTTAAAGAGCTTTTAGTCATTTTAGTTGAAGAATGTGTTTATTTTACATCGGGAGGAAGGGGGAAGGGAGATATGAGTGATTTCCGCTTATTCAGAGAACTGTTTTTACAGTTAATCATTTTTTTAAACGATATCCTTTCGATTGTTTTATTCTTTTTCATATAAGGGATGCTGCAGCGGGATTTCCCGTTTGATCTAGATGGGAAGTTAATTTTTTTAAACTTAATATCTGAGGAGGCTTTTTATCCTTTGAGTATGGCTGAAGGAACAAACCATCAAGTACAAGAGAAAAAATGGTTAGTAAAACAACTGCTCAATGGGGATAAGATAAATCAAGTTGTAATAAATGTACACATTCTGACACCAAGCAGCTTAAAACATTTTCTTTTTACATATTTTTTTTCAATAAAACGGTTCAAACACTTGATAGTTTATTGAAATTTTTTAACTTTTCAATTTACAAAGTTTGAACAGAACAACGTCTGTCGGGTCCTCTAGTTATTTCTAAAACTAAGAATCAATCATTCGAATTTAAAATTAAAAAAAAAAAGAAAAAAAATTGAGTTTTGAATTGTTTGCAATAAAAACAGCAACTTATTATTATTATTTTCCATTTACAACATCACTGACGCAGGATGGGATTGTTTCTTTCAGTCAAAAGTAGTACGTTTAGTCACTAAAATTGATAGAATAAGCAAAAAAAAAAAAAAGAAGGACATAGAAAATTCTTTCATTTTCCCAACAGATATTTTTTAATTAATTTTTTAAACTGTCCGTTTTTTAAACAAGGCGTGGTCTTGATGACGTAACAAATGATGCTCTTTGGTGCATCTTTGTACCGCGTTTCTACGTTATGATAATCAAGAAGCGAATTAAAATGGGGGGTGGTTTCCTTTAGTCAAAAGAACTACTTTTAGTCATTAAAATGGATAGAATGAGCAAAAAAAAATAATAATAATAACATGGACTCAGAAAACTTTTATTTTCCCATCAGTTTTTTTTTAAATTAATTTTTTAAAAAGTCCGATTTTTCAAACAAGGCGTGGTCTTGATGACGTCCCAAATGATGAACTTTGCCGCATCTTTCTACTACGTTTCCACGTTATGATAATCAAGCAGCGAATTAACGCTTGCTACCAACCATATCGTTGCCAATACAAGTGTGTAAAGATGAGAATTAAATATTTTGCACTGTGAATGGCAACACAGAATGGCCTTTCATCATTTGTGATGTCATCGGCAAGAAATGTAATCAATGAAAGCGCATAGATTTAAGTAATTTAAAAAAATATTAAACTTAAACAAATTACTTAAAAAATGGTTAGATCCTATGTTTTTAAACATGTTCCTTCAGAAAAAAAAATACTTTAAAAATTTTGGAAACGACCCCATGAAGTCTCTCTTTTTAAAATGGTTATTAAACTCTTTTTTTTTTTTTTTGTTTACATTCTTCACTGAAAAACTTTTGCAGCTTTTCATTCAAACGTGCTCGCTTCATAAGTGAATTCGTTAAACCTTTAAAATAAAAAAAATATTGTTCTTTTAAACTAAAATATACTTTCACGTGCTGAAAATCCGAAAAAAATCTATAAGGCGTAAGAAAGTATAAAATAAGAAAAAGTAAGTCACTTTATATCCTTCGTTCTACATCCTCCTCTGCACGTCAACTGCAAATATTTTATACCTTTTTCCATTAATAAGAAAAGAGATCACGTGTCACTGCAAAGCAGACGTAAGTATTGGGCAATGAAATTTGTCTTTCAGCGCGCAACCAAGTTTCTCAATGACTCTTGTACTTAATTTGAGAAGCGAAGAAGCGAAATATATTTCTTTTTCGATCATGAATCCTGGTTTAAAATTGATTTTATTTTGAATTTTAGTGTCAAGGGGAATACTTACAACTCACCACTAAGTTTTGGGTCGTATATTTTACAAAAATGTTAATGAATGTGTAGTAAAACAAAACGAGCGCTCCTTGGCTGACAAATTAAATGCACTGTAAAAAAAATCCTAAACTTTACTGAGTATTTCCGTGTAACGTTTCAGGATTTCAATGGTTTTTAACTACTTCCTGGAAAAAACAAGTTTTCTTGTCAAAAAGGTTTCTGAATTTCTGCAAGTCGCACGCATGCAGACTTATCCAAGGTGAGAAAAATATTTTTAACTCCCAGTTTAAAGATTAACTAAGCGTATTTATAAAGAGTATCGGCTTCAGTTCGATTGGGGCCCGTACAGACTGATAAGGCGCCCAAAGGGCGCAAATCATTCTATGGACTACGTAGCTTTGCAAGAATTGCGGGCGAGAAAATGATACTTACTTGCAATTCTTTCTTAGCTTTGGCCATTTTAGCAATTCTGCTTTTGGAGCTATTATATTATACCAAATACAAGTTTACTCTCACGTTCCAGAGACATGACTGGATCAAAACGGGAAGATTTCTGAATATTTCAGGAATCTTCCAGGATAATTTCAGGAAGGTTACTCAATTTTAGCGGAAAACGTTCCTGGTTTTTGTAAGATATGTTACTGGATGAAATTGGGCACATCAGCTGCCCATTATTTTCCAGGAACATTTCTGGATCGTTTTTACAGTGTGGAGCTTGAAAAAAAGAAAATTTTGTGTGCATACGTCAAATAACTTGTAAAGATATATACTGTTCAGAAAACACACTGTTAAATATGAATTACATATCTATTCTATTAGTTTCTGTGCACATCTGTCGGTGTGTCTGTAACCCTATATAATCCTAACTTGCAATATCTAACACGTCAGTACTATTACTGTTTATATAGGACATCCAGGGGGATCCATTCCGCCCTGTTTCACACCTCCAAACCTTAAAGGGCTGGACATACTGTCCCTAGAATATCCAGGGGTGGCCTGACACCACTAAAATCAACAATTGTCATCCACCACGAATGGGGGGGGGGGGCTAGCGAATCAAGCAGGTTGCGGAGCCTTCTAGTCTCAAGACTAAAATGCGATTTCAACTAGTATGATTTCCTAACGTAGAAAACAAAATATGCACACAAATATAGTGTAGACGTCTCTTTATTATGGATATTTTAAATATGTATGCAAATTTTCAAATATGAACTCTTCCCAAGGAATCACAGTGGTTTAGCATAAAGACTTCGCGCTTGCACGCTACCACGACTCACGCCCAGGTTCGATTCCCGAACTGGCCGCAGTCGACTCAGCCTTTCATTTCATTAAAGGATTTTTGGTTCAAATGAGCTGTTGCGACACTGAATGGAAAGCATTTTCCACATAATACGGAATGACATAATTTAAGTTTGCTTATTGTTACACTGTAAAAACGATTCAGAAACGTTCCTGGAAATTAATAGGCAGCTGATGTGCCAAATTTCTTCCAGCAACATATCTTGGAAAAATCAGGAACTTTTTCCGCTAAAAGTCAGTAACCTTTCTGAAATTTAATCTTGAAACTTTTGAAGAAGTGCTAAATTGCCCCTGTTAAAGTCATTCATGTCTCTAGAACCTTCTAGAAAAAATAAGTAGGTTAAAAGTTATTGATTAGAACCTTCCTGTTTTACCAAGAAGACTCCATAAAAACCAGGGCGACCACGGTAAAAGCTATGCAAGAAGGAACCAAGCATATTGCTTGTTTACGATTCCTGCCTTGCAAATCTGATAGCCATCCATTGACTTTATCGCTCTCTTTGGGAGCTTAGTCAATCTGGACGCCGTGAGAAACCTTAGGCCGATATACTTAATAAACACGTTCATTCAACTGGTTACTAAACATATTTTCCACAACAGTGAAAAGTCTGCACTCGTGCAACTTGTAGCGATTCAGGAAACTTTTTTGTGAAGATACTTATTTTTATGGGGAAATAGGTGAAAACGTGTGAAATCCTGGGCGCTCATTCCAAACAATTCTCGTTTCGACTTCGAGATTTCCCGTCACGTGATCGATGTTGTCGAAAAAATCTCGCAACATTGAATTCTGAACAGCTCGCAGCTGTCTCTCGAAGAGGCGCCGATTTTTTCGATTAGTTTGGTCGGCCAGGAGGTACACGTGACTTCTTCCAACCAATGTCCTTTCAGCGCAGCTAGTTTTGTTTTGTTTAATCCTTGCACGGAAGAGCGCGAACTTTGATGACTGGCACGCTAATGGCTACTCTTCAAAGAATACGTTTTACGTTACAAAGAATCACACCGAAATAATTTTAGATTTCCTTGAAGCAAACCCAGATGTTCTTAAAAATTAATTCTCCGAGAATTTTACAAAATAGTACACAAAGGAAAAATGGCCGAGTGCTCCGGTGCAAAAAGCTTAGTCGAATGGCAAAAAGTAAGTCATATTTTTTGCATATTTCAATATTAGTGTCTAAAACAAAAATCGAAAAGGTGAAAACAGCCAATACATAAATATGATAAAAATTAACCGTAAATTTTGTTGATTTACCCTATAACACCATCTATATTAGTAAGAACGTCTTATATGAAATATATTTTTCCCAAGAAACTATAATCGAAATAAAAAATAATGATACTAAAAAAAAAAAAAATCTTAACCCTCATAAATGCAGACGAAAAAATACAAATAGTTCGTAATCGTAGACTGAATAATATGTTGTTGCCGTGTCTAATGAAGTGCAGAGTGCGAAAGGTTTAGAGGCATTCAAAAGTCTTGATGAAAAAATCTGCTAATTCAAATTGAATAAAAAAAACACTAAAATGCAGGGAGGGGGGTGTTAGGGCATGGCGCTGACTGCGCCATTGAAATTTTTAAAGGGGGTTGAGGGGTATTTTTTTTATTTGGGGGGCTCTTGCTTTTGGAGGGGGGAGTCTACCGGATATTTTGGGGGAGGACACCCCTACAAAATGTAAAAGGTTTGTTGTGCTAATTGAGCTTTTGGGGATGGGAGCAGACATAACAGAATATATAATCTTCCATATTAGGATTAGTAATGTAAAAACCAACCCTCCCCCCGCTCCCAGTTGCAATTATAACAATAATCTCAGTTTCAAAGATATGTTCCAGATTTTTTTTTCTCTTCTCCTTTAAAATTATAATTTAATAAGCATATACTAAATAAAAAGTATTACTTCTTCAATATTCCTGTTTTCAAATTCCATTTTTTCTAGGTATTGTTTTCCAAAGATATCCTCAAAACAGTACTTTTCTAGATTACTTTTTCAAAACAAGCAACTTGTACCTATGATTACACAATTCCATCTTTATTTTCAAGATTAAAAAGTCAAAACAGTAATCTTGGTTACAAGAGCAGTTTAAAATAAATAAATACTCTGCTTCTGTAAATGTATATTGAAAAATATTCGTAAAAGGAATAAATTTTTCAATCATTATTTCTCTTCAGCTGATAAAGAACTTTAAAGTTCAACCCAAAGGAAAGATCCTAAATTGAAGAAGAAAAGAAAAAAGGAGCATTTTGAAGCATTCTCTTTTCCTTGAAATGCATCATATTACATAGCAGCCAATTTACAAATGCGCACACGATAATCGAATACATGTATAATATTGCTAATTTTGATGTCGGCGAAATGGAAAATCAAGCTTTAGAAACAATTCCCCAGAAATTACCAGTATTTGTACTGTTTTGTAATTAGTAAATCAATATCAAATTTCAATAAAGAAAAATAAATTTTCTTACAAATTGAATTCAATTGAAATTGAATATTGACAGTAGGTAATAAATAAAGAATTTAGGGAAAAAAAGGGGAGGAGGATTTTATATCAAAAGAAGACAAAAAAAAAAAAAAAAAAAATACCTACGTCAGTGGCGTACCCAGCATGGGTGACACCCGGGGCGATAATTTGTGATGTCACCCCCCCCCTAAAACGCAAAAAAAAAAGGGATTGTATATTCTGTGTAAGTTTGAAATTCATACAACTTTCAGAAACAACTAGTACTTTTGTGAAAAAAACTAAATTTTAAGTGGGATAATGTACAAAAGAAAAATAAAATTTATAAACGCTTTTTACATAAAATTTCCCCTAGACGCATTTGTGCAGGCCGTCGAGCGGTCAAAAAAATAAGAGGGAGTAGGAAATTCCTAGCCCCTTAATTATTTCAAATGCATTATATCTTGAAAATTTGGAGTGCCCCCGATTCCCCCCCCCCCACTCGTACCTTAGTTCTTAAATGATGGGTTTGGTTACTGGAATCAATGGAAGTTATCAACCTTAGCCTAATGCATTTTCATTCATAAACATTTTTTACATTGAAAAAGGACCTCTTAACACGTGTCTACCGAAACACGTGTCTGCAATTTAAATCGGATGTTTGTACATTATAATGTTGTTATTAGTTGAATTAAGCATTTTAAGCTTTGAAAACTTGTTGTAAAGCGAAAAATTTTGCATATATACCTGTTTTATGTTTGCAGTTATAACCCCCCCCCCCCCTGCACCATTTTTGGGGTTGGCCACATCCTAATTCGTTTTCCTCGTGCCAATACCTATCAGAAAAACCAACTGCCGTAATTTTATCACAAAAATTCCACGGACAACCACTTTTTCATCCCCCCTTCACTATGTTCAAGGTTCCTAACATTCTAATTTGTTTTCTGCTTACCAATACATTTCAGAAAAACTAACTCCCGTTTTTGTGTCACAAAAGTTTAACGGAAAACCACTTGCCCCCAGCGCGGTTTTAACCCCCTTCCCTCCCCTTCACAATGTTCAAGGTTTGTAACATTCTAATTTGTTTTCTGCTTGCCAATACCTTTCTGAAAAACTAACTCCCGTTTTTGTGTCACAAAAATTTAACGGAAAACCACTTGCCCCCCAGCGCAGTTTTAACCCCCCTCCCTCCCCTTCACTATGTTCAAGGTTCGTAACATTCTAATTTGTTTTCTGCTTGCCAATACCTTTCAAAAAATCTCCCATTTTTGTGTCACAAAAATTTAACGGAAAACCACTTGCTCCCCCCCCAGCGCAGTTTTAACCCCCCTCCCTCTCCTTCACTATGTTCAAGGTTCGTAACATTGTAATTTGTTTTCTGCTTGCCAATACCTTTCAGAAAAACTAACTCCCATTTTTGTGTCACAAAAATTTAACGGAAAACCACTTGCCCCCCCCCCAGTGCAGTTTTATTCCCCCCCCCTTGCCCCCCTGCACCATCTCCAAGTTTGGCAACATCCGAATTCGTTTTCCTCGAGCCAACACCTTTCAGAAAGACAAACTCCCAAATTGTATCACAAAAATCGCTCAATCTCACCTACTTTAGGGCAGTCGAGATTTCGCTCCGCAAATAAGCGCCCGAAAAGTCACTTTTTCCCCTTCTTTTGGCGCTTGGAATTGCTACTTGCGAGAATTTCCTTTCGAGACCGCTTTTTTCCCTATAGCGCCATCTAGTGAGGCGATCAGAACTAATCTGGCAAGGTGAATTTCGAGCTTGGAATAAGCTCCCTGAGACGTTCCACGGAAATAATCAGTAACGTTTCGGATTTTTTTTACAGTGTAGGTTATTAAGAATTTTAATTCAAGAACTTAAAAAAAAGAAAACTAAAAACATATAAGCTTCGTATAATACATTATTAGTGACGCAAGAGTGTCGCAAAACAAGTGTTCACTAACTTTCGTTGCCTGCAAAAATTTCAATGGCAATTTTTATATCCATTTATAGTTAAGTTAATCTATAAACTGTAATTTACGAAACTTGAACCTATCACTAATAATGATATTACGTTTTAAACGATTAAAAACATTTTACTGAATCCAAACTTCAGGATTTATTTAACGAGTGATACCTCACGGCTTTGCCCGTAGTAGAAAATTAAAAGATCATTTGGTCCACCGGTATATTTACAAGTAATGGATGACGAGTTTCTCGCCAATTGGCTATGTGCATTTGCTCGCCTATGTTATGATAATTTACTCATCCACGTTATGGCAATTTACTCGTTCACGTTATGATAATACGTTCCGTAAAATATTCTTAAAATTGGAATAGAAAAAGACACAAATCGAATTTTCAAAAAATTGCTTCAAATTGCTCACTTCTATGTTACAAACTAATTTTGTGCAAAATTTCATGAAAATCGGCCCAACGGTTCAGAGACACAGACGTCTAGATACACAGACTTTCAGTTTTGTTATTAGTAAAGATAAAGATAAATAATACAAGCACTTAAGAGATTTTTCACTACTTCATGTTTTATTTACATTGTACAGGCATAGCAAAAAAAAAAAAAAAAAAAAAAAAAAAAAACGAAACACTTTTCATTATTCGGCCGTTATAATGTATAAAAAGGAAAGAAAGGTGTCCATCCGGCATGGTTTAAAGTCTTCTATAAAACTACGTAGGTGAAATTTCGATAAGGGACAGTATACAAAGTAAAATGAGCACGAAATCTCTATTTTCGAATGAGACTGCTATATAATTATCTTCAGACAGATTAATACAGCCTGGATACGATACTTCATTGCATTCCGTGAAGAAGAACAGAAGTTATTAACGAAAAGCGATTTAGGGACCTTCCCACATTTTAAGCGCTATTTTTAAGGTCACGGCTTATCATCTAACGGAATGTAAGCAAAGAAAATATCGTGATTATCCAGCTCAGTTCATGATTTTTTTTAAAGTTCTCTTTTTTTTTTTTTGTAATTCGATGCTTTTTGATAATGTTACACCACAAAGCGATGTAGGGTCGAAAACTTATTTTTAAAAAAAGTTAAAATATTTACTGATTTTTGTCTGTCTGGATTAACTTAGAAAGACGGATGGGGTCTGGATGGTCCCTCACATAGATCGTTGTTTAATAAATCGAATAATGACTAATTGTAAGTTTTGGAACTTTTTGACTTTTCATAATATGAACCGATTAAATTGCTTATTTAATCATTCAGCTATTAGCCTCATAGAAATGTAAATATTGAACCTTATACCTAGAAAAGTGATGTGAATACGTTTGATAATTGTATTGCACCTGGTGTTACTGGTTTATTTTGAAATGAATAGAAGGCCTTTTGATTTGAATTGGAATTCGCGTTTTTAAATTCCGCTGACATCGGAAGAAGTTTGGGAAATCGCACACAAAAATATAAGAAATATACCTCACAACGTTAGATGACGCAGCATTAAATAAATTGATGACTTGAGCGAAGCAAGGCCCATTTATTCTGTGAAAATTTGTTTTTAATACATAAAATGAACAAAGTATAAATTTTAAAAAATAAAACAGAAGTAGAAAAATATAAATACCAGTTAATGAGCAAACCCTTCATACTCGAACTTCATTTGAGAACATTTGATTATTTGAATTAAAGCAGTGGAAAAACACAGTAGTTGTTCTAGCGGCTTTATTGTAGTCAAAAAACGAGAATTTGTTTCAAATCCAAATTTGATGCGAAATATCACAATTCATGGTATTATTAAAAAAGCATAACGCAATCGGCGGTTTTAGTTAAACATGTAATGGTTCTTAAAAGCAATTTAGGTAAGTTATTTCCCAATGCTGTTTCTAACGACGAGACTCGAGATGGATCCAACCCGTAATTTAAAAAGACAAAAGTTTTTTTTAGCTTAAACCAAGATGAACCGAAACCCGACTTCTTGGCATTGCTCGAATGCTGTAACTTTGAACATGCAAACAAACCTTAGCATTATTTGGTTTTGTTTTGCATACCATATACTTGCAGGAGAACAACTCCTATTGTATTATGCACCAGGCCACACCAGTACGGCCACACCTACGGTTAAACTGCACGCAACAGACCTACAAGTAAGTCGTCTTCCCAGAGGATTCCATTTCGTCCTTGCTGTGGACTTTGCACTTAGGATTCGGAATTAATCGTTAGAAGCAATTTAGATAAGTTATTTCCCCAATGTTGTTTCTAGCGACGAGACTCGAGATGGATCCAACCCGTAATTTAAAAAGACAAAAGTTATTTTAGCTTAAACCAATATGAACCGAAACCCGACTTCTTGGCATTTCTGGAATGCTGTAACTTTGCACATGCAAACAAACCTTAGCATTATTTGGTTTTTTTTTGCATGCCATATACTTGCAAGATAACAACGCCTATTGTATCAGGCACTAGGCCATACCTATGGTTAAACTGCACGCAACAGACCTACAACTAAGTCGTCTTTCCCGAGAATTCAATTTCGTCCTTGCTGTGGGACTTGGCACTTAGGATTCGGAATTAATCGTGGTGGAGGTCGAAGTTATCTCACTGAAGCTGGGAGTGCGAACAAACTGGTAGGTAAAGTAGGGTCTGGTGGGGGAAAGTGGTCAATGGGGTTAAGTGGTCATTCGTGAAATAAATGGCTATAGCTTGGAAATGAATGTTTGAATGAATGTGAAAATTTTATTATAGAATAGGGCAGTTAGAAACTGCATTTTGAATACAAAATTTTACAACTGTCAAAATTTTATTTGGTGAAAACAAAATATTTTGTGTGAATATGAAAAGTTTTAAAATCTAAACACCTCTTTTAACTTCCTTGGGAAATTTTGTTTGTTAGAATTATAAACAGATTGACTGCATAGGAAGCTTCCTACATGTCTGAAGAACTCTTACTCATTAGCAGTTAGCTGAATCTCTTTTAGATAATTTTTTAGAACAATTTAAGTAAGATGGGGTAAATTGGTCATAATACGAGGCTTAACAAATATTGTTCTTCTAAGGCCACTTAATCGTTAAGTATAAGGAAGATATAAATTAAAATAGTAATTTCACTTAATATGTATTGTTTTTACAGTAAACGGGGTTAAATTTACGAATATATGCATATGCATATATTCGTGTAGGGACGCATATAGATGTATTTACATAAATGCACCAATAAATACGTATATGAGTATCTGCAAGAATTTGTAATCTATACACATATACATTCGACTATACACGTACATACAAGCTTATACTCGTATATGTATAAACACTTATATGCTCAGGTAGACACGAATATACGCGTATGTATTCGAGTATACACTTACACACAAGCATATGATATACCAGTAAACAGGGTGAGTTTAAACTTTTAGGCGAGTTATTAAATGTGTTAATGTGAGGATAAGAAGCAAGAATCATGAGGAACATATGGTCACAAACACAATGCTGACGCGCTGCATGCACGCAAAGCCAGAAACTAATGGATGCAAAACAGGTCACAAATTTATATATTACACAAAGAAAATTTATCACAACATTGTAGGTCTCAAGAAAGTTTAAAAGCGAGTGATGAAATCTGCGGCCTGCTGCTGTAATACATATGCGTCGATATCACAAAGCACTCTCTTGCAATAACAAGACTTTTGAAAAAGTTTCATCTGTCGCTGCGGCTTTTTATGCGATGCTTGTATTAGATCTACTACAGGCCGTAACTTTTATCAACTGCTCTAAATATTTCTTTAAAACTAAAATGTTGGTTAAAATCATGTTTGTGTAACAAAATTGCGATTTGTTTGCATCCATCAGCTTTTGGCTTTACGTGCATGTAGCGTGTCAGCGAACGTGAGTTCCTAATAATTCTTTGCCTCTTATCCTCCCCTTCACACTCCTTAGATTTTTGCCCAAAAGCTTTCTCTCATTCTGCAAGCACACATGTATATAAGCTTAGATACTCGTGTATACATACATGTACTGGTGTATACACGTAAATGTAATTATATACGTCTATACAGGACATGATCGTCTTTGCAAGTACATACGTATATGCGAGTAGACACGTACAAACACGCACTAGATGCATCCACGAATTAACTCGTGTATACCCGTTTATGTGTGTATATACACTTATATATGCATGTATACGTCTACTGTACATGTATATACTCAGGTATGCACGTATGTACTCGATATACTAGTACATACACGCATATGATATTCGTTTAGACGCGTATTTACCCGTACGTATACATGACACGTATATACACGTGATACGTATATACTCGTGTAGCACGTATACACTCCTGTAGGTAATCACGTATACATGCTTACATACTCGTGTATACACGTATATAGTTGAGTAGGCACGTGCATGCATGTA
The DNA here is from genome assembly GCF_026930045.1 of Uloborus diversus. NCBI lineage: Eukaryota > Metazoa > Arthropoda > Arachnida > Araneae > Uloboridae > Uloborus > Uloborus diversus. The sequence continues at coordinate 117,015,384 of NC_072738.1, forward strand.
TCTGATGCACACATGTATCTACTCATATATAAACGTGTTCACTAACGTTTATACGACACGTATATACTCGTGCATACACACATATGCTTGTGCATATACTTGAAACTATAAAAATAACCGAAATATACAAATAATAGGGTTGTTTATAATGGTTTTGCATCTGTTTTTAATTATGACCACTTTACCCCATGCTATGACCACTTTCCCCCACCCCATGGGGTAAAGTGGTCATAAATACAAAAGGAAAAGAAAGTGTTATAAAATTACTTAAATCAATATTTATTTTCCTAAAACTCAATGTACTGTGTTCTTTAATGATGCAATGTAAAATAAAAACAAAAAACGTTTAAATGTTTAAGGAATTTATTGTATCTATTACTCACATAAGTTGAAAAACTATGATTTTATGACCACTTTACCCACCAGACCCCATATTTTTCTGCTGTATATTTACGGTCTTTCGCTGGTAAGATAAATTTTGTTTACCCACCAGTTTTTTGGCATTCTCAGCTTCAATGACATGAGATCTGCTTCATTACTCGATTGCTCATAGTTCAGGGCTGTTATTCCCATTGTTAGGTTGTATCAAAGCAGTCTTCGGATGGGATAGCTGAGCCTTTAGTGCATCGCCGTGAATACGCGGGCGATACTCAGCCCGCGAAGTTGGACCGTGTGCTCCGTTGACTGCTGAAAGTAAAAAGATCAGAAAACGCAATTAGTTTCAATCGCATAAAGAGTTGGAGCTGAGTATTCAGAAATTGGTTTCTGAAACACTTTAATAAAACAGGCAACCAGTAGTTAATAACAATTTTTAAGAAACTTTCTTTTTTTTTTCCATATTTTTCAATATTATTTAAAAGGAAGAAAACATTTTGAAATTTTATGCTTGGCTTGTGAGAACGATTTAAATGTGATAACGACAGAGATAGTATGTAAATTATAATTAAAAGTAGACAAGTACACAACTTAATCTTAGATCCAAATTAATGTTTTGTTAAATCTTTGACAAAGTCAAAAAAAAAGTAAATTAATTTGAATTCTGACATTTTGAATTCAAATTATTTGTTTCACAAACACGAGTTGCGACAGGACCCTACTCATTGGAGTTATTGTTTCTAGAAACAGCTCATGTTCCTAAAAGCCTGCCCCTCCTCCTGGGCGGTTACATTGGTATAGTTGTGTGTGTGTAAACTTGTGTGTATGCACGTAGGTGTATGTGTATGTGTGTGCGTGTGTGCAGGACATGGACGCAACCGACCAGGAGAAGCAGATTTCATGGGACAGTGTTCAGGTCCAGAGGAGCCGCGCCTACAAAAAACGGTGGGCGGGAGTGCTGCAGAGGCGCCTGGTCCAAGCTGAAAAAGGAACCGGACCTCAAAGACGGTCAAGTGAGAACAATAAGCAATCGTGATTGCTCAAAAAAAAAAAAAAAGTTCACAATTAGCCAAAACAACTACTTTGCGTGCATAATTCGGCCTCAAAGCTTACTCAGGTTTCCTCTCCTAGTTCTTAACACATTGAAAAATTTTCAAACACTTTACAAAAATAATAATAATTCGTAAAATCAACAAACTGATCTAAGAACAAATATTTTCTATTGACCCATCTGGATACTGTTAAAGGAGAAATTTTACTGCCGGTTATTTTTCGAGTGCTTTTTCCTGATTTAGACAGAGCAATAGTTTTTCCTTTGAGTAAAAAATCACTGAAAGGACCCATTCTATAATGCAACTTACAACATAACTAGCAAGACAATGAGGTTTTATTTTATGTTCCTGTGAAAATGTTGTGTATGTTAATTTTTTTCAGAGTTACTGTTTTACAAAAGGATTATACTGCAATGACTCAACGCAGGAAAAAAAAACACGAAGTATTTTTTTAGTCTAGATTTTAATTTAAAATGTTCTATAAAATATTCTTTTATTAGACAATGAAATGGTGTTTCGCATTATTTACATATTGACGGTCAAACGTAATCCACATAAAACTGACTATAACAACATAGTGTTGTTCTTCTGCAGAGACAGCGAATAAATTTATACATTGAAAAAATTCTTAGACGTAACTGTAATGTAGAAAACCCACGTTATAACTGGTTTGCTTATTTTGTTAAACAATTTTGTTCTTTTTTTTACGAAGAAACCAACTTTCATAATTTCTGTTTTAAAAAAGTATACGGTCCCCTAGAGTGGAAAAAATGAATTTTTAAGCATAGCGGAAAAACTACTGAATATTTTGAGCTCAAATTTTGGATTCCCGCATAACAGCTCTTATAAATTGTTTTTATGTTAAAATTAAATTTGATTTCAGATCATGTTTTTCCAAAAAATGTTATTATAATTCATAAAAATCTAAATTTATATTTTAGCTGCTGTAAATAATGTTTTTATTAGTGGGTCGATTCATATTTTGATATAAAAAAATCTTTGAGGTATCTAATCTAGTTTTTGTGTTATGTGTAAAAATATCAAAGTACGTTTTAACATTACGAGAGGGATTTTTAAAAACTCAATTATGAAGTAACGGCTGGTCCGAATTAAACAAAATTTTGTACAAAAAGTTAAAAAAGGATGCTAATTACAAATATGTGATAAAAAAAAGGGGGAGTTGGTTTCTCATTGAAAAATTTGATGTTGATGCTCGTTTTAATATAAAGACGGCCCCTTAACAACAGTTTATTAACATAATTATGTAGAACACATTATTCCTGAAAAAATAACACCTTACGCGTGTCTCTAGTGTCAATAGTCTTCGAATACGAACGAGTGTTTCGTTTTTCTTATGACTGTACTAAGTTCACGAACTAAGCATATATTCTGCTGTTTTCATATTAATACATTTGAAGTGATAATATATGTTTTTTTAAAATTACATGTCTAACAACAACAAAAGTACTTGTAATGATAAAATGAGATAAAACAAATGCAACATAATTTTTCTTTAAACGAAATATTGTTTTATTTAAATTCCTTATCGTTTGTTGCACACACCTCGAAGCTTGAAGAAAAAGGAGAAGTTAGATAAATCTTTTTGTGTAATTAGGCTAATTAACGAGCTGTGTAGCGTCTCTATTAAGATCTTAAGCATGTTTTAGGGATGAAACATATTTAACGTAGAAGACGTTATCTCTTTTTATCTTCGTGCTTTTTTTCTCACAAAATTTCAAGTAATTTTCAGATAGCGTTTATTGAAAATGGAATTTCCTCATGAAAATGCTTAATTAAGATCATAATTAGCTTTTTAATACGTGCTTTTTGTTCTTTTTTAGAGCTATTACTGATCTTTTAAGTTTAAAATTGCGAAAACAAAATGTAATTAAGCAATGCAAAAGTAACTTAACTTTTTACTTGCTTAACTAAATGTTTAATAAAAGATTTATCCCAAAATTCATGCAGCATCAAATTGAAAGTATCATATGAGGCAGTGAGAAGCAAAGGGAAGTAAGTGGACACAAGTTTTTCAAGCCATTTCGATTTCAATTGGGTTATCTAGGATCCTTTAGCGGTGGTTCCTTTGAGCAACACGACATTCCTTATTCAATTTCAAATGCTTAACTCTTTCATTATAACCACATACAACTCGCATGATTGAAGTTAGCACTGCCTCAGAGTGATAACTCTGGCATTATTAACCTCCAGTATGCATCATAACGTACGGAGCAGATTATATGAGGCAGTTAGAAGTTAAGGGATGTAAGTGGACATTTTCAAGTTTTGAATAAAACGTGTTTAAAGATAACATCCTAGGTAGGCTTAAATTGAAATCGTTTTCTAAATCATGCTGTATAGCAGCAACTACCACGGCTACTAGTATCATATCTTGCCACAAGACAGAGGACAGATTCACCTGCCATGTGTACTGGTTATCTCCAAATTTTTAATTTTGCCACTTACGTCCCTTTGCTTCTCACTGCCTCATATGAAAATTTTTGATGCGGTTCAGGGGAAAACTTACTTTATGTTCTTGGACACCAGTACAATTTATACTGCTTTGTACAGCTATTATAGACGATACTTTTAATCCGCGAAATAAATGCGTAAGAAATAAGACTGTATTGTCCTCTATTTTTTTTTATCTTTCTTCAAGTGTTGGTATAATATTATAAAGAGATACAAAATAAAAATAGCGTTTTCTGTTTCTGCTTAAAAACTATTTGAAAATGTATACTTGACTGGTGACCTTATAGCAGAATTTAAAGAATGCAAAATAAATAAATAAATAAATAAATAAATAAAATTTTTTTCGAATTTTCAAAATTAATTTGAATTCTGAAATTTTGAATTCAAATTATGTTTTTCGCAATCACGAGTTGCGACAAGGCCCTACTCATTGGGGCTATTGTTTCTAGAAACAACTCCTGTCCCCCAAAGTCTACCCCTCCTCCTAGGCGGTTACGTGTGTGTGTGTGTGTGTGTGTGCGTGCGTGTGTGTATATGTAGGCACGCGTGCGTGCATGTGTAGGCTTGTGTGTGTGCGCAGACCTGTGTGTATGCACGTAGGCATGTGTGTATGTGTGTACAGGCTTGTGTGTATGAGCGTGTGTGTATGTGTGTGCGCGCGTGTGTGTATGTGTGTGCGCGCGTGTGTGTGTATGAGCGCGCATGTGTGCAGGACATGGACGCCTCCGACCAGGAGAAGCGGATAGCTCAGGACCGGAGCTGAATCAAGCTGAAATAGGAACCAGACGCCAAGGACGGTCAGATGAAAGCAATAAGCAATCGTGATTGCTCAAAAAAAAAAAAAAAAAATCTGCTGTCAGATTTTATCTTTTGAACTCGCAACACCCAAAAAAGGACTTTCGTTATGTTACAAGAGAAACTTCTAAAATGGATTATCACATATTATTAAAATATTATTTTAATACTACTTTAAGCAAGTTTTGGACAGCTTCCAAATTAATAAGCACTCACTACCATGCAAAAATGATCCCTTCTTTCAAAACTTTTTCGGAGTAACACTCTAAAAAAATTCCGAAACGTTATTGAGTATTTCTGTGTCACATTTCGGGATATGAATAGTTTTTATTCACTTCTTGGAAAAATCAAGTATCATTGTCAAAAAATTTCCTGAATTGCTGAAGTTTTCCGAATACAGACTTTTCACTTTTGTGAAAAATATTTTTAGCTCCCAGTTTAAAAATTAAAAGAACGTATTAATAAAGTGTATCGGTTTCAGACCGGTCACGGCTCGTCCATGCTAATTAAGCTCCCAAAGGGAGCGAATAAGTATCAACTACTTTGCTTTGCAAGAACTGAAAGCGAGTTAAATTCTCGATACGTATTTGCAGTTCTGGCTTTGATTTGGCCAAGTTCGAAATGGAACTTTCTTAATAACTCCGGAAGGTGCCAAGCTCTTATGTGATACCTACACTGTAGAAACGTTCCTAGAATATAATAGGCAGCTGATGTGCCCAATCTATGCCAGTAACATGCCTCGCAAAACCCAAGAACGTTTTCCGTTAAAACTTAGTAACTTTCCTGAAAAATCCAAAAATCTTCCCGTTTAAAACCAGTCATGCCATTGGAACTTTAGAGTAATCTTGGATAGGGATAAAATAAAAGCTTGGAACCTTCCTGATTTATCAAGACAGTTCCAAAAACAATGTAGCACACATGGCCAAAGCTAAGCCAGAATTGCATATAAGTATCAAGCACCACACTTGATTGCAATTCTAGCAAAGCTACGTAGTCCATACTTATTCACTCCCTTTGGGAGTTCAGTCAGCATAGACGATACGCATTCGAACTAAAGCCGGTACACTTTATAAATGCTCTTAGTGATTCTTTAAACTGGGAGCTAAAAATATTTTTTTCAACAGAGAAAAGTCAGCATTTGGACAACTTTAGTAATTCAGGAAACTTTTTGACAATGATACTTGATATTTCCAGGAAGTGGGTAAAAACCATTGAAATCCCGAAACGTTACACGGAAATAGTCAGTAATGTCTCGGAATTTTTTTAGTGTACCTAAGATTTCTGAATTTTTTAGGAAGCTTCCGGGATAATTTCAGGAAAGTTACTGAGTTTTAGCGAAAAAGTTACTGGTTTTTCTAAAGTATATTACTGGCAGAAATGTTGCACATCAACTGCCCATTATTTTCCAGGAACGTTTCTGAATCGATTTTACAGTGAATTTAGGACTAAAAATTCAAATAGACCTACACTGTAAAAAAACTCCGAAACGTTCCCGAGTGTTTCCGTGTAACGTTTCGGGATTTCAATGGTTTTTATCCACTTCCTGGAAATATCAAGTATCATTGTCAAAAAGTTTCTTGAATTGCTACAAGTTGTTCAAATGCAGACTTCTCTCTGTTGTAAGAAATATTTTTAGCTCCCAGTTTAAAGATTAACTAAGAGTACTTATAAGTTGTATCGGCTTCCGTTCGCTTACGGCTCGTCCATGCTGATTAAACTCCCTAAGAGAGTAAATAAGTATGGACTACGTAGCTTTGCACGAATTGCAATCAATCGTGATGCTTAAAACTTGCAATTCTGGCTTAGCTTTGGCCATTTTTGCAGTACTCCTTTTGCAACTGTCTTGATTCATCAGGAAGGTGCCAAGCTGTTATATTATCACTACCTAAGATTACTCTGATGTTCCAGAGACACGACTGGCTTTAAATGGGAAGATTTCGGGATTTTTCAGGAAGATTACTGAACTTTATCGGAAAACGTTCTTGGTTTTTGCGAGACATGTTACTGGCAAAAATTGGGCACATCAGCTGCCTATTATTCTCCAAGAACGTTTATGAATCGTTTTTACAGTGTAGGTACCAACAGATCGAAAGGCATTTTTTTACAAAATGTCCTAAAGAGGAAGGTAAACAAAGTGTAGACAACCTAAAGTGCGAGCTCCAGAAGTGATAGTTGAAACAATTATCGAAAGATCACTCTCGTTGCATGGAAAAGACATGAGTGTTTGTCTGTTTTCAACCCTCCCTATGTTTTTGCACTTATTTCGTTTTCTATTTTTAGTACTCAGTTATGTTAATCAAAAAAGAAGATCTTATGTAGCCGCGGCAGGTCTCCCTTAAAAGCATACTAAAAATATAAATGATTAAATATAAAAAAAATAATATTCGTTCGCTATTTTATTTTGGCATTCGTCTTGAAAATCAAAACCTTTTGGTTTTGTCAAAACAATAAACAAATAAAAAGTTTTGAAGGGGATGTGTGTTCGCAAAGAAGTACCAAGTAGCGCGAAGTAACACTTTATTACTGAAGATAGATTCAATGATGCCTTTGTATAAGAAAAAAATGATACGCAAAATGATTTGAAACTAAGATTGATTTACTACAGAAAACGAGTAAATTCTGGAACACCCAATTGCAACCACAAGATAGTTGAAAAATACCAGAAAATTTTAGTTCCTCTTTTCTGCGTTTGGAAGAATCATCTGTTTTTTGAATGAAACAGAAATTATTTTGAGGTTGGAACAAATTCGTGTAAAATTTAGATTTATCAAAGAACGATATTATTTCAATTTTATCATCACCCAGTGTTTTCAAAGAAAACTATATTTTCTTGTATTATAATAGAAAGAAATTGCATGATAAAAGTCATTTTTCTTTATGATGAATGAATATAATATAGGTCATATTATGTTTAGATATCAATACAATACTTTAATACACACGTTTAAAAATGGCACTTTCTTAAGGAAAAATAAAATCAATATGTGCTGTAAGTCTTATATGCATCAGGAACATGATTATTTTCTTGAAGAATTGTAATTATGAAAGATTTCCGCAAAATTATGCAAACGGGGTTTGCCAGAGTTCATTGATTTTTCACAAGATAATTAAATCTTTCATGAATACCCAAGAGAAATGTTTACGTATAAAATTGAGCTCTTCATTTAATGAAATATTTTCTAAAACTTTAAATACTGATTATTAGCTCAACCACATTAATAATAGCATTTTCTGTTAGATTAGGATCTTTTCTATCGTTTTAAAGTTTAAATTTTAAATGAGGGTAGTGTGCCGCAAAGTAAAAATAATTCGAAGGAACAAATATCCATCCAGTCAATATATATAGATTAAAACATTAACAGGATAACGTGACTAAATAACTAACTAAATAAATAAACAACTAAATACCTAACTTTAAATAAGTGAGTAACTAAACACCTAAATGTAAATAAATAGATAGATAAAACCATATTATATTTCTAACTAAATATCTGATTAACCCACTAATTGAAATAATTATTTAAGTAACGAAAGAAATATCTAACTGCATGTCTAACGAAATAATTAAAGAAATAATGAAATAAACATCTCAATAATTAAATAACTAATTGATTGTTAAAACTTTAACTAATTTTGTGCGATTAATTTTATAAGTAATAAATAGTTTTAAGTATAAATAGTGTAATAGCGTACATAAATAAATAAATACCAAGGAACTTCGACACATTAAATAACATTGAAATTATTTCGCTTGGGTTGTCACTAAAAAAAGAGGGGGGGGGGAGAATATTCTGACATTAAAAAGTGTGCCCCATAAGAGTTAATCAAATAAATTGCTTGATAAATGCGCGAAAAAAAAATAAGAACAATTTCATTCAATGTTTACACGCACAGACGCACACACACACACACACACAAAAAAAAAAAAAAAAAAAAGAATTGAATAAAGAAAAAAAAAACCGGAATGATTACTGAACCCTTTATACTCCTCTACAGCCCACTTATTTGTTTGGATGTATTCCCACACAGTGGAATCAGAAAATGAGTAAATTATGCGAAAAATCCCTTTTAATTATTTTTTGAAATAATAATAATAATAATAAAAAAACCCTAGTTTGTTGTGGCTATCACGAAACTTTCTTCTATACAGGGTGAGTTCGATCAAATCTACCGTACGGAAGGGTGTGATAGAAGAACTCAAGTGGAGTATAGAACCACTCATTATCGTGTCCAATCCTTAACCGTGACCGAGTTATAGTAGATATAAGAAAAATGAGTAAAAAAAACAAAATTCTGAGAAAACGAACGATTTCTGAGATTCCGATAGGACCTACAAGGAAAATAAGAACATATTTGAAAAGAATAGATTAAATTTTACAAAATGACACCTTTTTCATCAAAATAGTCGCATTTTACAGCGAGCTACAAGCTTTAAAACGTTCGACACACTTAGAATTGAAATGGGGCCAAAATATTCAATCTGCATTTTCAAAAACAACCGTGTGAGCTACAATCGGTCAAATCTACCAAAAAAAAAAAAAAAAAAAAAAACTGGCCCATTTTACTAGCTTTCAGATGATACATCAACAAATAATATTGGGCTTTAAGTTCAGCAGAAATTTTGGCTTTTGTTTGAAACAGTGTAAAAATCTACATTCGTTGAAAAAGGAAAACCAACAAAGAATCGCCTTTTTCTGTTTTAAACTTTCAGTTTCACGTAAGCATGTTGATTTCCTTGCTTAAGAAAATGATATTTTAGTATAGAAATAATAATTTTTACGTTTTATTAAGTGAAAAAACACAAGAGATAATAATATGTAGAAATAAAAAAGTATCACTTTCTCGTGCTTTCAACAAAGGAAAAATCATTAATAAAAAACGTTACACTAACATCAATGAGTACTTTTGATCAATCTTCAAAATTTACAATGGATGCTGAAATTGGTCGCCGCTACAAATGATGCATGCTTTCGCCTTTTTGCGAACGGAAACAACCGTTGCTCCTAGTTAAATTTCATTTCTTAGTTTTACTACTGCGCTCCATCAAACCGGTTGCGCAGTTCCTGCAAACTGTTTTTTTCTTTTTTGTATATTTCTTATTAGAATCCCCAAAAGAAGTCCACTGGTGTCAGGTCTGGACATATAGGTGGCTAAAAAATAGAACCTACACTAAAAAAATTCCGAAACGTTACTGGGTATTTACGTGTTACGTTTCGGTATTTTGATGGTTTTTATCCACTTCCTGGAAAAATCAAGTATCATTGTCAAAAAGTTTCCTGAATTGCTACAAGTTGCACGAATGCACTCTTTTGACTCTTGTGAAAAAGATTTTTATTTCCCAGTTTAAAGATTAACTGATCGTATTTATAAGTTGTATTGACTTCAGTCTGTCCATGCTAAAGTTTCCAAAGGGAGCGAATAAGTATGAACTACGTTGCTTTGCAAGAATTGCAGGTGAGTAAAATTCTCGTTCTTACTTGCAATTCTGGTTCACCTTTGGCCCTGTTTGCAACATTGCTCTTCGATCTTCCTTGTAAATCAGGAAGATGCCAAGCAATCTATATACAGTCGAGCTCGCTTATTAGAATATCGGATAAAAGAATATCCCGCTTATATAATACATTTTTAATGTACCAAACCAATATAATGTGTTATTTTTAATCCCGGTTAATCGAATATCCCGCTTATTAGAATATTTTTTTGTTGCAAAATGGCTATTCCAAGCGGGTTCGACTGTATATAAAAATCTCGTGTCACGATGTTTGTTCAGGGTAAACTCCGAAACTACTGAACCGATTTTTATCAAATTTCATACGTATCTATAATTAAGTCCAACTTAAAAGATAGGATGGTTTTTATAATTTTTTATTGCAAATAAAATGTTTATTATACACTTATAATGTGTATTGATTTTTTGGTTCTGTAAATTCTTACTAGATGGCGCTGTAAGTTGATTCATTCTCAAAAATTTTATTCTTAAGTTAATTAAAAATTACAAATGATACTATGTTACGGATATTGATGGTTATCAACAATATCGCCGTAGAAAGGAGGAGTATTGAGGCCACACTTTTCAATCAAAATATCAAATTCTACAAATCAAATTGAAATTGATAAGCAGCGGGTAGTTCGATACTCACCACTGCGTTTAAAAACGTATGACGCTCATATAAATGTCGAGTTTTTCAGTTATGTGTATTCCATTAAATACTTCCTCAAATAAGTTAATAAAGGTCGTTATTAGGTAGCATTTGAAGTAAGAGATATGAACAAAATTGCCGGAGAAACGCGATGAGTGGACATAAAAACAGCAACGAAGCTGTCTGGTTTCACCATATACGAAAGAGACCGTTCTGTACAGCATCTTGCAGTACACCTTGAAAACGGTCAACGAGTATATTTTACCGAAGATATTTTCTACGGAGAGCACTTGAACCATCAAAAACGACCCTGATTTTTTTTTTCATTATCAAAAATCTAATGTGTTGGGCCCAATTCTCAGAAATAAAATTATTTACCAATGTTCCACGCTGTTTTACATGCACTGTAAACAAACCGAAATGTCACTGATTATTTCCGTGGAACATGTTGGGATTTCATAAGTTCTCAACAATTTTATTTGGAAATCATGTATCTGTTTCAAAAGGTTTCTTGAATTGCTACAAACGTCATGAATGCAGACTTCTCGCTGTTGCGAAAAATATTTTTAATTTCCAGTTTAAAGATTAACTGAGCGTATTTATTAGGTATATTGGCTTCAGTTCGATTATGTTCAGTCTTTATTGACTAAACTCGCAATGAGAGTGAATGAGCCTCTAAATTCTGTAGCTTTGCAGGAATCTCAGACGAATTAGGTCATGATACTTGGTTGCAAATCTGTTTCATCTTTCGCCATAAGTGTTGGAGATTTCTTGAAATGTAGAGAGATGTCAAGCTTTCTATTCAACTTACCTAATGTTTTTCTGAAGGTCCAGCGACACTATTGGCTTTTAACCTGGGATAGTACTAAATTCTTGAAAGATTCCAGGATAATTTCAGGAAGGTTAATGAATTTGAGTGATGAACTGACTTCATTACCGTCGTCGTGGTCAGATTGACATAACTCCCAATGGGAGGAAGGAAGTCTCTGGATTCCGTAACTTTCCAAGAGTAACAAGCAAGTATAATTCTTAGTGCGTGCTTGAAAATCCTTGTTAGCAGTGGCTATGGTTGCGATAATGCTTTTGGTACTTTCTTGGTGAGTCAGAAAAATGTGCCAAAGCTAATATTTTTTATCTTACTTCGGTTCTCTTTAAAGGTTTCAGAGAAATGATTGTCTCGAATCGGAGAGGTTTCGGAATTCTTCAGAAAGACTTCAGGATAATTTTAGGAAGGTTTCTGACTTTTAGTGGGATACGCTCCTATTTTTTTCAAAGATATGTTACTGGCAGAAATTGGGCGTATTCGCTGCCCATTATTTTTCAGGACGTTTCTTAATTGTTTTTACTGTGTTGAAAATCAAAAAAATCATAGAAGCCACGCAAACAAAGAACACAACATTCATCAATCTCGGGCATAATTAAAAATTAAAACCAAGACATTGGGACCAAAACTACATCTAAAACAAAACTGTGCATCCAAAACAAAGTGAATGTTGTTTTTGCATTAGTTTTCCTTAAACATTCCCTAAAAGACGCTAATATTTCGGACCGTTAATTGTCGAACGTTTAATACATATCACGATGCATTTCGCGAATTGTAATTATTGGTAGCACACAATCATTAGGAGTTGCATTTTCTAATGCATTATTTGCATAATGAGAAACAGTATTCGTCATTTGTTTAAGATAATTTTCACGACATAATATCCAACAAAATCATCATTTCTGTGGGGAAACTATATAAATTTTGTGCTTGTTTACACCAAAGATGTATAATGAAGTTTTAGTGTTGATTGAAGATTTATATATTTCAATTTCAGATTTGTTGTTTAGTCATTATGGTGTGATATCACCTGATCGATTGGTCACCGACTTAGTTGACACTGATTTGCAACGAGAAAAAACAGTGCAATGACGCTATCTTAGCTACAATCATTGTGAATAATGAGCCATTACTGACAGCTGAAAAAAAAATCATAATCAGATTGTGCTGACCGTTGATGCTGAACAAGGCTGTACAGTTGTCGATGAAAACAAAGCCGTAAACATTCCAACTGAATTTTTAAATTCTCTGGATATACCAGGAATGCCACTAGACGATTTTCGGTTGAAAATTCGCCCACCAATTATTCTTTTTCGCAGTTTTAACCCAACCTAGATTATGCAACGGTACACGTTTCTTCATCAAAATTTCAACAATTTTGACGAAAAGTTTAAAGAAGAAACTTTTGTTTTGCCACGCAAGCCATTAATAGTGTCATAATTTTCAAACACATTTGGAAGGCTTCAATTACAGACTTGTTTAGCTTTTAAAAAGACCACAAATAGATCTCAAGACCAAACAATGTCTACTTTCGGTTTGGAATTGAAACATACATGTTTCTCTCACGGACAACTAGAGGGTGTCCTGAAAAAGACTGACTGTTTTCAAAAATTCATAACAATAAAATGGTTAATGATAAAAAAAATAAATTTTTGCAGAAAATTCATGTGGTGGGCTGTAAGTTTCGTCCCCTAAGTTCCAAAATTTACTTCAAGAAGTGTCCAATAGATCGCGCAGCAGATGTAAGACCGTAAATCAAGAAAACACAGAAAATTACACCATAGTTTTTTGAAAAATGTTTTTAATATATACAATTTCGTAACAATATTGTCAAAATGTCTGCCGCCGGCTGCAACCACGTGTCGCAATTGGAGGAAAAATCGCTGAATTCCGACAATTATTTTTTGACGTAGAGGCTTACTATCTGCAGCGCCATCTATTGAAAAACTTTTGAACTAAACTTTGGAGCTCTGGGGGACCCTTACGGTCCACCACATGAATTTTCTGCAAAAATTATTGTTTTATCATTAGCCATTTTCCTGTTATAAATTTTTGAAAACAGTCAGTCTTTTTCAGGACACCCTGTATCTATCGCCTACTCACGAGTGGGAAATTTATAATACCTATTCGTGTTAGCAAAATACAGGTTAAGCAAGAATATTGGGCCCAACTTAGTGCTTAGATAATTTTTAGTTTTCAAATAATAGAAACAATATATCAAATTCAATGTTATCTACCTCATTTATAAAATTTAATTTTTATATTTTTTAAATTTAGTTAATGTATTTTGTAAAAAAGTTATTGAATACACTCTATAGATAAATTGAGATGAATAAAATGTAGTGTAGATTCTAAAAGTGGATGTTGGTTTATGTTTAATTTCTACGTTCTGATATATTATAATCAGTTTCGATATTTACTATCACTTTCAAGTTATTTTGCTTTTATTTTTGGCCAATGTCATACTTGCAAAATTTACTAAGCGTAAGTATAGTGCTTTAACCATTGAAAATTTAGTTAGTACTTTCTAAATTCAATAATTACTTAATTCAGCCTAACAGGTACATTATCAATCTCATTTTTTTCAAAATTGGCTATGCTATTTTAAGCTTTACTAAAAATATTAATTACATTCTATCAAAATATTGAGTTAAAAATTATTTTAATCCAACTACTTCGCCACAGCAACGCGTGGCTGGGTCAGCTAGTTATATTATACTTTCTTAAGTTTACTCTAAATTGTCCAAAGACACGAGTGACTTTTAACGGGAAGATTTCTGAATTTTTCAGGAGGCTTCTGGGATAATATCAGGAAGAATACTGAATTTTAGCGGAAAACGTTCCTGGATTTTGAAAGATATGTTAAAGGCAAAAGTTGGGCACATCAGTTGCCCATTATTTTTTCAGGAACGTTTCTGAACCGTTTTTACAGTGTATAACACCAATACATTGGATATACTAGTCAGTTAGAAAATTCCGAACAGCATTTGAAAATGAGCAGAGGTTTTGCCACCGTGTTCAAAAATGATTTCCGCTCTCTCCGAATCAGGAATAGCATCCAGTAAGTCAGGCAAATGATGTTCCATGAACTCTAAATATGTGCTTCCTCATTAAAACACCTTAAAACCAGTGATGTTCCCATCATTTTTCTGAGGGTATACTCCCATTAATCCATTACGCACAATATGTGTATGTGATCATATACATAGTATGTCATAATATGAAAATTTAAGAAGCTTGAGGGTATACGCTATGTTTCTAAAAAATGTTTGAGAGTATACGGCGTATGTGAAGTATACCCTATGGGAACACCACTGCTTAAAACATATGCAGACCCATCAAATGATGGCTGAGTACGACCAGCCAAACATTTAAACTAAATCGAGTTTGGAACTTGGGGTTAAAAATAGATTTTGTTTAGCAGACTGATGCCTGTATGTAAAATTATCATGATCCCTCGAGTGAATAACAAATCATGTGTTAACATTATCACCGTTCTGCCGATATTGAAGAGGACTGGAAGAGGATATACTGGACCGAGTAGTGGAAAACCCAAGTGTGAGTTCACGCACAATTGCTAGAGAAGGTGGACTTTCACAACGTAAAATGATGCAAACATTGAACCGAAACAAGTATCACCCTTCTCATTTTACACTGGTACAAGAATTGCGCAATTCAGATTTAGAAAAGCGGGTAACATTTTGCAGATGACTACTAGCCCGAGACACTGAAGAACACCATTCTCTAAGAAATATATTGTAGACAGATGAGTCGTTGTTCACTAGAGGGGGCATCATAAATTTGAAAAACTGACATCATTATACGGAACATAATCATTTTTTAACCAGAAACTCATCGTTCCAAACTTGATTCAGCATAACTGTTTGGTTTGGCGTAATAGGAGATCATTTGATTGCTCCGTATGTGTTTCGAGGTAACCTAACGGAAAACACATATTTAGAGTTTACTGAACATCATTTGCCTGACTTACTTGATACTATTCCTGTTCAAGAGAGAGAGAAAGGAAATCATTTTCCAACACGATGGGGCCCCAGCACATTTCTCAAATGCCGTTCGGGAATTTCTATCTGAACAGTATCTCCAATAGATTGGTCGTACGGGCCTCATTTCCTGGCCACCTAGATCCCCAGACCTGACGCCAGAAAAAAAAGTGGAGGTATGTGAAAAAAGCAAGTTTTTAAAAGAAAACGAGTAAAAGCGATTAAAAGGCATCCCGGGATTGAGAAAGACTCACCTCTTAGTAGAGCGTGCACCCTACTAGCCTATAGGAATTTTTTCACTTAAAAATTTATTTGTAACATTTTTGTGGTCCCACATAATTCCAAAGTCGCTTGACAGTTAAATGTCCTGCCAACCTATCAAGCAGCATGTAAACAACTCGGTCTTATAGAGGACGACAAACCTTGGAAACTAACCTCAGTTGATTCACGTTACTTTCTGACTTCGCTCCTAAACACGAAAAAATGTTTATAACTATTTAAAATTTTATGGCAACTTTTATATCCTATTACTTTACAACAAACATTTAAAAAATATCTCTGTGTCGACATATTGCTAGGAATCAGGCTGAAATACTGTGATTGTCGTTCAATGTCAAGCGATATAAGCCAAAGTCTAATTTAAGGCAAAATGTGTCAAAGAAGCGGATACTCAATAAGATACTTTTATTTGCCACCGCCGCAGAGAATCAACGAAAACAATTACATTAAAACTTGATATGTACATGAAAACCAGAAACGCAAATTAATGTTGATCGGCATATCCGGTGGAACTGGAAAAACTTAATAAATTCAACACTATCCAAAAATCAATCAACAGACTTTTGCGATGTTTTTTTTACGGAACTGCCGGGTCTTTACTTAGACGTATAAAACTGACCAATCCACATTTAAACTACTTTGAATGTCTCCTCCAGGTATGTTCCACAGGAAAAACGGGCAACTGGGAGAACTTCTTCAATTGGGTGTCTCATAATTTTGGACGATTGTTTAATGAGCCACCGTTCTGCGTAAAAGGCGTAGATCGAACCCTAAAATGGCAAAAAGGTTCAAACAAAATTATGGGAGGCAACACCTTCGTATTTGACCACTTTAAGCATTATTAAAATTGTTTCCTTTTAGGAGCCCTTTACAATCTCTGTATCTTAAGAAAAAGTATGAGAGCCAGTTTAGTACATGGTGGTATGTATTCCTAAAGTTTTTTTTTATCACATGTAAGTAACGCAAATACCAAAGGATACCTTATCAAAATAGATGAATTGAGAACTTCTCTCTAAATGATTTGATCCTCAATGTTTGTTCTGAAACCAAGACTCTTGGTCAAATTTTTTTTTACGTGGATGGGATAGAGGGCTCTAGTGTTTGCCAATAACGTGGTGCATCATCCACATGAATTCCTTAATTCCCTTCACTCCGCAGGACTTCTCTACATGCTTTTAGGAAAAATACAGGGAAGGCGCTATCCTAATAATTTTTTTTTCACAACTTCAATTTGCCTAATCTATGCAATGGAATTGGGCCCCAGTTAAAATCACTACGGAATAATATATTTAAAAGTATTGTTCTTTCAGCACCCGCTACAGATCAGGTTGGCTCATATTCTTTACATTCCTATGGTGTCCATGTATATTTCCTTTTCCAATTTAAGTCACTACTATTTCCAATGAACATTTCTAATGTCATCACCATCTTTAAATCTGAAGTTTAAACGTACATCTATACAATACGTATTACAACATTACATTTGAGCATTCCCAACATTTATGTGGGAATAATTTGTTGGTCTCTTATAACCATGAAATGAGGTAAATCAATTTGCTTTAAACCTCATAAAAATGAAAGAAAAAAATGTTGCTTACTATTAACTTTTCTGCGTAATATTTATTTAAGATATATAATTTTTTTTTATTATCCCGATCAAGGTTGGAACGGCCTCTATTACTACATAATTTAAAAGTTGTCTATGTATATTTTTTTGTGATTTTTTGACTGCGTCTCTTATTACCCCTGTCTCTTATTACTCCGGCCTCCCCTATTGCATTTTCCCTTCATATCTTACTTGTAGCGTATTTTAAGTGTATCTTAAAAATTCTAGTCCTTTATTTAAAGTGTAAACTTCATAGATTTCAATTCATTCAATTGCGTCTTCAACAAAGAAAAAAACCTTACATAAACGTTTAACTCTAGCGTGTAGCAGAAATTGATGAATAATCGATCGATCATGCTGTGTTTCTTTCTTTTTAAATAAATAAAGCGAAAAAGTTTTTGAACTGGAAATAATGCATTTTGTTCGTCAGTGGAATCTGATATCCTCTTTGATCATATAAACTATTTCATTCAAATTGAATGGTTTGCAAAATGAGCTCTCGATAGTAGATTATTCAATGCATTTTAAGCAATGGCTTGGGAAGCGTATCAGATAATAAACATGAGCAAAGTTGTTTACTGATATTTCGTTAAGTATACATTGGGATCGTGTAAAGTTTTTTTTTTTCATTTAAAAATAGAAAAAAAAAAAGAAAAACACCGAAACGCGGAACGGAAGTAAAGAAGGCATTGGAATGTTCAAAAATTATTTTTCAACGAGTATTTGCAATTCTGCATTTATTTTTTAAGTTTCTACTCTGTTGGATTTAAATTTCATAATTTCAACAGAGAAATATCAACTTCTGATACAAAAAAAAAGCTTAATTTCTACTTTGGTTTGTGTTTTATATGAACTCAGTGTAAAAAGAAATCTTACTACTATTATATATGCGAAAGATTGTCTGTATGGATGTATGGATGGATGTTCGTTACTCTTTCACGCAAAAACTAATTAATGGATTTTGATGAAACTTTACAATAATATAGCTTATGCATCAGAATAACACATAGGGTAGTTTTCATCCCCTTACGGGGGTCAAAAACACCCCATCGGGGGCGATAAAACGCCATTTTCGTATAAATTCTCTAACATGGGAATGAAAAATACTTGCACGTATTAACATCATATGTCCATCGAAAGCTCTGATTTTTCTGCTGAAGATGGCACCTGTTCGAAATTTCTAAGTAGAATAAAAAACGAGTTATGAGTTTTTTAGTTCCATGTTCGAAGGCTTTCTCCAACTCAATACAGTATTTAGTGTATCATCTCAACCTCACTGTCGATAGCGACAATTGATGTATTGATGACTATTTTTTGCTTTTTGACTGTTCAAGGCTTTTCTCAAGTCAAATTTTAAAGTAAAATAAAACATGGATTTGGCTGATTATTTTTCTGATCTTTATACATAAAGGGCTACTTCTGTCCGGATGTCCGGGGTAAACTTCAAAACTACTGGACGGATTTTAACCATTTTTTCACAATAGATAGCTACATTATCAGGGAGTAACTTAGGCTATAATTTACTCCTTAAAAACTTAGTTTTAAAAAGTTATGGTGGAAAACAGTAAATTTCATGTAATTTCCCAATTAAATGATTAAACATAAAATCCATTGTTAGGAAAATTCGTTGCCTAACAACAGCAATATTAAAAGTAATCATAATGTAAATTTTGAATCAAGGCCTCTCTCGAGAAAGCATGACATTTATTGCTTTCTTAGGAATTGCATCCTCATCTTTATACATAAAGGGCTACTTCTGTCCGGTTGACCGGGGTAAACTTCAAAACTACTGGACGGATTTTAACCATTTTTACTTTCTTCTATATCTAATATATAGAAGAAAGTATTGGTTTCGTGCAAATTTTCGAATTTCGAATTTTGACAAATTCGAACATTTTGAGGTGTGCTGAGTCCATTTCGACTATTTTTGGAAAATGTCTGTCTGTCTGTGTGTATGTGTTTATGTGTGTGTGTGTATGTGTGTGTGTGTATGTGTGTGTGTATGTGTGTCACGTCTGTGTGTGACCAGTTTTTTGTGGCCGCTCTACAGCAAAAACTACCGCATGAAATCGAACGAAATTTGGTACACATATGTGCCCCCATGTGAACTTGTGCCCATTGGTTTTTGGCGCGAATTCCTCCAAGGGGGGTGGAGCAATGGGACGTTTTTTGAGTTACGCGTGCTTGCTATTCCTCAGGAAGTAACTGGCGGAATCAAACAAAATTTGGTCGGTATGTTGCCATTAACAGGAACAGGTGCTGATTTAATTTTGGTGTCAATAACTCAAACGGGGGTTGAGCTATAGAACGTTTTTTGTCGTCAATTGTGACTTCTGTATCTCAAGAAATAATAAACGGAATGAAGGAAAAATTTATCGGCAAGTAGCCCTTAGTGGATATAAGAGCTGATTTTATTTCGGTGTCAAAACCTAAAAAGGGGGTGGCGCAATCGAATGTTCTTTTTTTTTCATTGTGAGTGCCATATCTCAAGAACTAATGCTACGTTCTGGATGAAATTTGGAATAAATGTGAATCTATTTGTAAATAGGCGTTGTTTCAATTTTGGTGCCAATCGCTCCATGGGGGGTTGATTTTTTTTTTGTGTAAAGAAAAATAGCTTTATAAATGCAAAAATAAGAAAGATAAATTGTAATACTGTCGTCTGCTTATTTCACGTGATTTTAATTTTTGGGAAATAATCGGAAATGTTATCGCAATGATTTAAAATTGATAACTGTTGCCATTTTGTTTGTTAACAAATAAAACATCTAATTAATTCAAGCAAGGCTTTTAAAATAACTTTCAAGTCGTTCTTTGCTTTGCTTTTGTGGGAATTCAGGAATTCGGACGGCCGTCAGTTTTTTTTTTCTTTTGTTTCTGGGAATATTGCATTCTCTTCAAGCATAGGGATTGATCAGAATTCACAAGAAAGATATAGAAGAAAGTTTCGTCATAGCCACAATATACTAGTTTATTTTTTTTTTTAATGACTGTACATTTATGTTCTGCAGCCTCAAATACATCTGAAAGTTTTGGCGGTTCTTATGTCGACACCGAATTTTACTTTATTTTCATTCACATGTTACCATTTCTCAGCATTTAGTTTGAAGAGACCATCGACGCTTTTTTCACTGCAGGTGCGGGGCTATCTTGATTTTTTATTACGTTCATAACAATTAAACTGTACGAAACAGAAACTGGTGGCGATGACAAACTATTGGTTTTAAAAAATAGTATAACTACACATAGGCATAATTTATAGTCACTCACATCTTGGTAGAATATAAAATACTCATCTTACTACTCATTTGATATTTTGTCACATAAGCATTAATTTAGAATATTTTCATTGTCCATCATCTTTCCAAAGTCTTTTGACAGTTAATGACATTTAAAATAGGTTATTTTTAAACCCTAACAAGATCGGGATCGGGCACTAGTTGGTTATAATCTACCACTATAGATAGTCAGAAACTTCACAGATAGCGTCAAAAACAATGATTCAAATCTCAGTTGATTACTGTTAGTAAATTTGTATTTCTTATAGACTGCTTCACTATAATACCTGCTATTGATAAGTGTTTTAAGGTACGATTAAAGAGTTAGTAATTTTCTGAAAAAAGGTTATACTGTTGAATTAAACTGATAGTTAACTGATAGACAAAAGGAAAATTTAATCGACATGTTTGAAAACGGAATAAATCTAAAAATCGAATTTTTGGGCAATTAAAAAAAAAAATGTATAAGTTCCGTAAGTTTCACTCAGTATCTTTCGGCTTTGTACAGGGGTTTGAGAGTTCGGTTAAGTGTAACTAGTCGACCCGTGTGGAACTCTGCACTGTGCTTCGAATCGTTCCATAAGGCATTTCACTCTTTAAAAATTTCGAAAAAAGAACTTTCTGAAGAAGAACCGAAAAAAAATAAACGGAAAAAAGTAAGCGCACAAGAGAAGGCATGTAATTTCAAGACATCAGTAACAACCTCGTTAAATACAGCGTTGTGATAATTTGATCATCGCTCACCTTTTGGTTGTACGTTTTTTCAATGCAAACATAAACATCATTAAAAGTGTGGCTGAGTGACTCGTGAAAAAGCAGTAATTTTGCATGTGAAAAAACAGGTTGTGGCAAATACAGTCCTGTCCATGTGAGCATCTGACGGAAAAAAAAAAGAATCATTAAAGAGATATTTATTGGCACGGGTTCGAACTGGCGCCATTCTCATTAACCGCACGACACTCCAACAAACCTAGCAATTGCGCCTTCCTTTTCGAAAGCTATTTGTGACAGTGCGATAGGAATCACACTGCCACACTTTTAATATCCGTATATTCCTGCCATCCCCGAATCTATTTTATCAAGTTTTCATACAACGCTAGCCCCTTCGAAGAAGATAGTTTTTCACCCGTCTTCCTCCCGCGCCAACTAGGTTCCTTGACCGCGCATGATTACACCCTATTACACTCAGAGAGCGTCCCTGCTTGATCTGCCGTTATAAATATGCTCCGCCGCTTGAGGAAATTACACCATTTCCCTTTACATGCAAAATATATAATTTAGCCCAATTTTAACTTTGGCTTTGATTTTTATCATGGATGGCAGATGTATAAAAGAAATTGAACCAAGGAGATCTGGAACTCATTCTTAACGCGTGCTAATCTCCAACACGTTTGAATCGAGAGGGAACATGTCAGGAATTTACTTTATGAGTGCAATGCTATGTTTGCCCTTGTGTAGCAGTATGAGCGGGGTTTGCCCAAAAAGGAAGGTTATATAGGGAAACCTCCAACGATTTCTACAGTTTTTGAAAAAGTTCCGTTCGTTAGACAAGAGTGTCGACGCGTTAACGTCCCGGGGCTGAACTTGCTGTCCACGCCCGGGTATAAAAGGAATATAATGCAGTCATATCTTCTATATATTTATATGTAGTCTAGTATAGTTTTTGATGTTTGTAGTTTTGTGAACGTCTTATCTTCAATCATTTATACATATAAGAATTTAATTATGTTAGTGAAGAACCAAAGAAGATTACCGACTAGAAATATACAGAAAAAATAGTCTGTTCCATTATAAGAACTGTCCAGAGAACAATCAATGAAGACTACCAACAAGAAGCACCCTGAATTTCCATATTCAACTTTATTAGGAGAACTGTGTTAATATTCCGAATCAGCGAATCACATGGACTCCTACAAATAAGACAACCACTACAATAATGTTGTAAACCCTGCGAATATTCACGAGGTGCAATAGCGGGCCCGCTCATCATTTAACGTGAGTAATTTGAATTAAATTTTATAAGGTACCTTATAATTACATATATTTAAAGTTCTAGCTTTAATTATATTAATTCTTCACAAATGAAAGATAAATGATAAGAATGTTTTAAATCAGATTTTTGATATATTTCAACTATTTTCAATAGTTTATATTTTCGAGCGGCCATACCTGCAATGTGTACAACCACTATACGATTTCGGAATATAATATATCATCATGGCTAATAATACTGTAATATAAGTCTATATTCAAATTAAATATTTGTCTGTAATTTATGCTTCATGTGTTATTTTAGTGCATGTAGTAATTCTTTGAAAATCAACCAATCTATTATTACAGCAAAAAAAAAGAAGGTCAAATCATATATATTTTAATATTGCATTTTATGATCCAATCAATTCAGTAGAAGTGGAAGGTTTTATATATAACTTTCCTCAACCATTCTATTACACGGCAGCTAACCATTACACTATTCACTGAAGGAATGCGTAATAAAGAACAGCAAAAAAGCTTTGTGCCGAAAAAAAAAATAAGATCATGCCTTTATGTTTTGTCATTAGCCAGCATGATACGATTTAAAATTATTCGTAAAGCATGGAATTTGATTAAAGAATGAGGAAAATCTCACGCAGCGATCGAAACAAACATTCTAAAGAAGTAATAAATTCGATTGAAAATGTTTTTATTTTTGAATATTGAACAATTTCCTATAGCAGGCTGTTTTAAACCGCTACGGCTTAAATGTCCGCACATGTTTTTCTTTTAATCGAACACTTAAAATTCAAAACTAAAAACCAGTTGAACTGAGTCCGTTTTTTCAATGTAATTTTTCGAGCGTAGACAAAACGTATTTTTTTTTTTTCAGCTGAAAGCAGAGGAGTAGAAAATGATTTCTTACTAAAGAAATTGATTATAATTTTAATGTTCTATATCGTATTCGCGCGAGAATAAATAACTAAAGGTTTACTGGATGAAACTCGTAGTTTCGATTTGGCATAATATTTTATTCATTTGTACAAATGTCGAACACTGCTATTAGAAAAATCTACATTTCAGCATACAATGAAAATGTTTTTCTGCACAAAAAGGATTCCTTTGAAGTAAATCTAATACTTTTTTATGCTTACGTTATGCTTAGTGGTATGAACGAAGTCAAAGCTTTAAAAAAAAAGGAAGAAAATCCTTCGATTAACTAACAGTCAACGTATCTGAATGATAACTGTAGCCTGCATAAAGAAGTCGAAATACCAAGTAGCATTCGCACTGCATTTATGTGTTATCTACGTATGTTATGAGTATACTACGTATGTCTATTACGTGTGTTATCTGTTGTATGTTATGAGTACATGTAATGCGTAACATTAATAACTATATAGAATTTTTATAGATGAGGTAGAAGTCGTTGGATTTGTTTCCTTCTTAAAACTTATGACATTTATCGGGGCAAAAATAGCAAAAAACTTTTGAAATTAGTTAGAAATTATTACTTTATTTAATTGAAAATTACAAAAGTGAAAAAGTTAAATTATGAGAAGTTAAAATTAAATTATATATAAAAAAAAAACCACACACACACACACACACAAAATCAATCATCCTGGTGAGATGTAATAGGCGAAGTCACCATGACGTCGTAAAATGGTTTCTTTTCGTCTGGAATGTAACGAAGAAGTTTTTTTCAAATCATCCAATTTTTTAGAATTTATTGCAAGTTTAGCGCTATAAGCTGGATCCGTGGGGAATTTCACAGTTCTTGTTTTTTGCAAGAGGAAACTTCTTTTGACAGGAGCATCAATGAACTCGCAAGTAATTACATACCCTGCAGTTGCAGATTCATATATTAAATGTCTGTATTTCGAAATTTCGAATGTCCCCGTTTTATCAATATAAGGAACACTTTTTTCCGTTGTGAAAAACTAAAAACTTCAGACACTTCACCGGAATCTCCCGATGACAATGTTATGGTAAATAAGTTAATAATAAATAATTAATTTTTCATATTTTGATGGAAATAACGATATAAACTATGACACAATGAAACTAGTATGTTGTGGCCATCACGAAACTTTCTTCTATATTTTTCTTTTTTTTTCTGATCCCTCCCTATGCTTGACGAGGAAGCAATATTCCCAACAAAAACAAAATTACACATGCAAAAACTTGACTACCATCCCAATGTCTGAATTATTGCAAAAGCAAAGCAAAGAGCGAAAATTGAAAGTTATTTTAAAAGCCTTGCTTGAATTAATTACAAATATTTTATTTTTTAACAAACATAAGATGGCAACAGTTAAAAATTTTAAATCATTGAGATAATATTTCCTATCATTTCCATACAATTAAAACCACGGGAAATACGCAGACGACAATCTATTACGATTTATCTTTCTTATTGTTGCATTAATAAAGCTATTTTTATTCGCAAAAAAAAAAAAAAAAATCAACACCTCTTGGAGCGATTGGAGTCAAAATTGAACCAAAGCCTGTTTACGTATGGATTCACATATATTCCAAATTTCCACCAGAACGTAGCATTACTTCTTGAGATAGGGCACTCACAATGGAAAAAAAGAACGGGCGATTGCGCTACCCCCTTTTTAGCTGTTGACACAAAAATAAAATCAGTTCTTATACCCACTAAGGGCTACTTGCCGCTAAAATTTTTTTTCATTCCGTTCATTATTACTTGAGATACAGCAGTCACAATTGACGACAAAAAACGTTCTATAGCTCAACCCCCGTTTGAGTTATTGATACCAAAATTGAATCAGCACCTGTTCCTGTTAATACCAACATATGGACCAAATTTTGTTTGATTCCGCCAGTTACTTCCTGAGGAATAGCAAGCACGCGTAACTCGAAAAACGTCCCATTGCTCCACCCCCTTGGAGGAATTCGCGCCAAAAACTAATGGGCACAAGTTCACATAGGGGCACATATGTGTACTAAATTTCGTTCGATTTCATGCGGTAGTTTTTGTTGTAGAGCGGCCACAAAAAACTGGTCACACACAGACGTGACACACATACATACACACACACACATACACACAGACAGACAGACATTTTCCAACTAGTATGTTGTGGCCATCACGAAACTTTCTTCTATATTTTTCTTTTTTTTCTTTTCTGATCCCTCCCCATGCTTGACGAGGAAGCAATATTCCCAACAAAAACAAAATTACACATGCAAAAACTTGACGACCATCCCAATGTCTGAATTATTGCAAAAGCAAAGCAAAGAGCGAAAATTGAAAGTTATTTTAAAAGCCTTGCTTGAATTAATTACAAATATTTTATTTGTTAACAAACATAAGATGGCAACAGTTAAAAATTTTAAATCATTGAGATAATATTTCCTATCATTTCCATACAATTAAAATCACGAGAAATACGCAGACGACAATCTATTACGATTTATCTTTCTTATTGTTGCATTAATAAAAATATTTTTATTCGCAAAAAAAAAAAAAAAATCAACACCTCTTGGAGCGATCGGCGTCAAAATTGAACCAAAGCCTGTTTACACATGGATTCACATATATTCCAAATTTCAACCAGAACGTAGCATTACTTCTTGAGATAGGACACTCAAAATGGAAAAAAAGAACGGGTGATTGCGCTACCCCCTTTTTAGCTGTTGACACAAAAATAAAATCAGTTCTTATACCCACTAAGGGCTACTTGCCGATAAATTTTTCTTTCATTCCGTTCATTATTTCTTGAGATACAGCAGTCACAATTGACGACAAAAAACGTTCTATAGCTCAACCCCCGTTTGCGTTATTGACACCAAAATTGAATCAGCACCTGTTCCTGTTAATACCAAAATATGGACCAAATTTTGTTTGATTCCGTCAGTTACTTCCTGAGTAATAGCAAGCACGCGTAACTCGAAAAACGTCCCATTGCTCCACCCCCCTTGGAGGAATTCGCGCCAAAAACTAATGGGCACAAGTTCACATAGGGGCACATATGTGTACCAAATTTCGTTCGATTTCATGCGGTAGTTTTTGTTGTAGAGCGGCCACAAAAAACTGGTCACACACAGACGTGACACACATACACACACACATACACACACACAAACAGACAGACAGACATTTTCCAAAAATGGTCGAAATGGACTCAGCACACCTCAAAACGTTCGAATCCGTCAAAATTCGAAATTCGAAAATTTGCACGAATCCAATACTTTCTTCTATATATTAGATATAGAAGAAAGTAAAAATGGTCGAAATGGACTCAGCACACCTCAAAACGTTCGAATTTGCACGAATCCAATACTTTCTTCTATATATTAGATATAGAAGAAAGTAAAAAACAAACGTTTTGTAAACAAACAACAAACGATCATATAATAAACATTTAAAATAGTTTTCTCAATTGGTTAACTACTCGTGCTGCAAACTATCGGTCCAATTAATTATAAGTTCTAAGAAGGAAATAAATCCGGGATTTGTTTCCTTTTTACACCTGACGCTAGTTCAACGCCTTATAACTATCTCTAGGGAATGTTTTTTATTTATATTTTACCACCCACATGTAGATTGAAGCTAGGAGATACTTTAGATTGCCAAAAAAAAAGGACATTTTTCGTCTTTATTACCTTCCTAAACCTGCTGATACAATTAAACAGATGAAAAAATGTACTCATACTATATGCAATTTCGCACAATTTGTGTAACTACCAGTTACTTTTAGGATGTAGAAGCAATATTAATTAAAAAAAAACCGATTCCGTACTTGTGTCCGCCAACTCCAAGATTAGTAATTAAATAAGTTCCTCCCAAACAGAGGGACGAATACTTTAAAGTCGTCGAACTTCGATATCGCGGTATTCCACGCGACACTACACTCCTCGTTAACCACCTCTGAAATTAATCAAACCTATGAAGTCAGAAAACACATTCAATTAACTGAACTGTAAAAAGACGGTAAAACCTTTTTGGACTATGAAATGTGAGTACTTTCTTACCGCAGATTGTATGGAAAGGCAAACATAATGTTTACAGGCGGAAATGGACGCATTTATTAGTTTTCAGGGATGTCAACTTTTGCAGTTGTATGTTAGCCTTTAAATTAAGCAGAGTCTCATTCAAATGAGCGGAACAAGAGCATCAAATATTTACCTTTCCTTTCATTCAGATAGATTAGTCTTAACTGAATGTTTGCCAATTTTCTTTCTTTTTCCATGTTTTATAAAAAAGCAGAAAATATTTTGAAAATTATTCTTTGACTTGCGAGAAAGATTTTAATGTGAAATGCACGGATAATGACAGAGAAAATAAATAGAAAAATAGTATTTAAATTACAATTAAGAATAGACAAAAACTCAACTTAATCTAACTCCCAAATTACTGTTTTGTTAAATCTTTGACGAAGTAAAGAAAAAAAGTTCACAATCAGCCACAACAACTACACTATGTGCAGAATTTGGGCTCCACCATTGCCACTCTGGCTTACATGTCCTCTATTAGATCTTAACACATTGAAAAGAATTCAAACATTTTCCAATAATAATAATAATAATAATAATAATAATAATAATAATAATAATAATAATAATAATAATAATAATTCATAGAAATCGCAAACTGATCTAAGAGCAAATATTATTCACTGACCCATATGGATAGTGTTAAAGGAGAAATTTCACGCTGTCGGCTATTTTTCGAGTGCTTTTCGCCGATTTAGACATAGCAATAATTTTACCATTTAGCAAATTATCATTGAGATTAGCCATTCTACACTACCTATTGCAACATGACAAGCAAGGCAATGAGGTTGTATTGTAGATTTTTGAGAAAGAGTTGTGTATGTTATTTTTTTTTCAGAATTATTTTTTTTACAAAAGGCATTGGTCAACGCAGAAAAAAAAAAGTAGTCTTTTACGTTTTGCTTTTAATTTAAAATGTTCTGTAAAATATTCTTTTATTAGGCAATGAAATAGTGTTTCGCATTATTTACATATTGACGTTTAAACGGTATCCACAAAAAACTGACGATTGCAATATTGTTTTGTTCTTCTGCAGAGACAAAGAATAAATTTATACATTAAAAAAATTCATAGACGTAATTCTAATGTAGAAAACCCACGTTATAACTGGCTTGCTTATTTTGTTGATCAATTTTGTTCTTTTTTTACGAAGAAACTTACTTTCATAATTTCTGTTTTAAAAAGGTATACGGTCCCCTAAAATGGGAAAAAATGAATTTTTAAGCATAGCGCAAAAAGTACTGAATATTTTGAGCTCAAATTTTGGATTCACTCATAAAAGTTCATCTTTGCCGTTCCTAGTCTAGTTTATGTGTTATGTGTAAAAGTATCAAAATACGTTTTAACATTACGAGAGGGATTTTTCAAAACTCAATTCTGAAGTAACGGCTGGATCAATTTTAACAAAAATTTGTATACTTTGTTAAAAATGGATGCTTATTACAAATATGTGATAAACTAGTATGTTGTGGCCATCACGAAACTTTCTTCTATATTTTTTTTTTTTTTTTTTTTTCTGATCCCTCCCCATGCTTGACGAGGAAGCAATATTCCCAACAAAAACAAAATGACACATGCAAAAACTTGACGACTATCCCAATGTCTGAATTATTGCAAAAGCAAAGCAAAGAGCGAAAAATGAAAGTTATTTTAAAAGCCTTGCTTGAATTAATTACAAATATTTTATTTGTTAACAAACATAAGATGGCAACAGTTAAAAATTTTAAATCATTGAGATAATATTTCCTATACTGGGCGACGTTAAATATGCTCGTGGTCTCAATGTCCTCCAAGTGAAACGATACCTCTGGGGATGCTAGCACCAGGTAGCTATTAGGTCTTGGACTAGTTCTAAATTCTCATTAACTGTTCGATCCGGTGATGGTGCTGCCATCTATCGGTATATAAAATAAAGGAGGCAAGGCACTCAGTATGCAGTCCTCGACATAAATACAGTTGAAGTCAGTTGTGACTCTCAATAGAATAGAATAGAATATTTCCTATCATTTCCATACAATTAAAATCACGAGAAATACGCAGACGACAATCTATTACGATTTATCTTTCTTATTGTTGCATTAATAAAACTATTTTTATTCGCAAAAAAAAAAAAAAAAAAATCAACACCTCTTGGAGCGATGGGCGTCAAAATTGAACCAAAGCCTGTTTACATATGGATTCACATATATTCCAAATTTCAACCAGAACGTAGCATTACTTCTTGAGATAGGGCACTCAAAATCGAAAAAAAGAACGGGTGATTGCGCTACCCCCCTTTTTAGCTGTTAACACAAAAATAAAATCAGTTCTTATACCCACTAAGGGCTACTTGCCGATAAATTTTTCTTTCATTCCGTTCATTATTTCTTGAGATACAGCAGTCCCAATTGACGACAAAAAACGTTCTATAGCTCAACCCCCGTTTGAGTTATTGACACCAAAATTGAATCAGCACCTGTTCCTGTTAATACCAACATACGGACCAAATTTTGTTTGATTCCGCCAGTTACTTCCTGAGGAATAGCAAGCACGCGTAACTCGAAAAGCGTCCCATTGCTCCACCCCCCTTGGAGGAATTCGCGCCAAAAACTAATGGGCACAAGTTCACATAGGGGCACATATGTGTACTAAATTTCGTTCGATTTCATGCGGTAGTTTTTGTTGTAGAGCGGCCGCAAAAAACTGGTCACACACAGACGTGACACACATACATACACACACACACACATACATACACACACACACACAGACAGACAGACATTTTCCAAAAATGGTCGAAATGGACTCAGCACACCTCAAAACGTTCGAATCCGTCAAAATTCGAAATTCGAAAATTTGCACGAATCCAATACTTTCTTCTATATATTAGATATAGAAGAAAGTAAAAAGGGGTATTCCCATGAAAATTTTGAAGTTGATGCTCGTTTTAATATGAAGACGACCCCTTAACAACAATTTATCAACATAATTATGTAGAATACATTATTCCTGAAAAAATAACACCTTACACGTGTCTCTAGTGTCAATAGTCTGCGAATATGAACGAGTGTTTCGTTTTTTACTTTCTTCTATATCTAATATATAGAAGAAAGTATTGGATTCGTGCAAATTTTAAAATTTCGAATTTTGACGGATTCGAACGTTTTGAGGTGTGCTGAGTCCATTTCGACTATTTTTGGAAAATGTCTGTCCGTCTGTGTGTATGTGTGTGTATTTGTGTGTATGTGTGTCACGTCTGTGTGTGACCAGTTTTTTGTGGCCGCTCTACAGCAAAAACTATCGCATGAAATCAAACGAAATTTGGTACACATATGTGCCCCTATGTGAACTTGTGCCCATTGGTTTTTGGCGCGAATTCCTCCAAGGGAGGTGGAGCAATAAGACGTTTTTTGAGTTACGCGTGATTGCTATTCCTCAGGAAGTAACTGGCGGAATCAAACAAAATTTGGTCCATATGTTGCCAGTAACAGATACAGGTGCTGATTCAATTATGGTGTCAATAACTCAAACGGGGGTTGAGCTATAGAACGTTTTTTGTCGTCAATTGTGACTGCTGTATCTCAAAGAATAATGAACGGAATGAAAGAAAAATTTATCGGCAAGTAGCCCTTAGTGGGTATAAAAGCTGATTTTATTTTGGTGTCAACAGCTGAAAAGGGGGGTAGCGCAATCGCCCGTTCTTTTTTTCCATTGTGAGTGCCCTATCTCAAAAAGTAATGCTACGTTCTGGTTGAAATTTGGAATATATGTGAATCCATATGTAAACAGGCTTTGGTTCAATTTTGGCGCCAATCACGCCAAGAGGTGCTGATTTATTTTTATTATCATTATTTTTTAGCAAATAAAAATAGCTTTATTAGTGCAACAATAAGAAAGATAAATCGTAATAGATTATCATCTGCTTATTTCTCGTGATTTTAATTGTATGGAAATGATCGGAAATATTATTTCAATGATTTAAAATTTTTAACTGTCGCCATCTTATGTTTGTTAAAAAATAAAATATTTGTAATTAATTCAAGCAAGGCTTTTAAAATAACTTTCAATTTTCGCTTTTTGCTTTGCTTTTGCAATAATGCAGAGATTGGGATGGTCGTCAAGTTTTTTCATGTGTAATTTTGTTTTTGTTGGGAATATTGCTTCCTCGTCAATCATGGGGAGGGATCAGAAAAAAAAGGAAAATATAGAAGAAAGTTTCGTAATGGTCACAACATACTAGTTTACTTTCTTCTATATCTAATATACAGAAGAAAGTATTGGATTCGTGCAAATTTTCGAATTTCGAATTTTGACGGATTCGAACGTTTTGAGGTGTGCTGAGTCCATTTCGACCATTTTTGGAAAATGTCTGTCTGTCTGTGTGTATGTGTGTGTGTGTATGTGTGTGTGTATGTGTGTGTGTATGTGTGTGTGTGTGTATGTGTGTGTGTGTATGTGTGTGTGTGTATGTGTGTGTGTGTGTATGTGTGTGTGTATGTGTGTCACGTCTGTGTGTGACCAGTTTTTTGGGGCCGCTCTACAGCAAAAACTACCGCATGAAATTGAACGAAATTTGGTACACATATGTGCCCCTATGTGAACTTGTGCCCATTGGTTTTTGGCGCGAATTCCTCCAAGGGGGGTGGAGCAATGGAACGTTTTTTGAGTTACGCGTGCTTGCTATTCCTCAGGAAGTAACTTGCGGAATCAAGCAAAATTTGGTCCATATGTTGCCATTAACAGGAACAGGTGCTAATTCAATTTTGGTGTCAATAACTCAAACGGGGGTTGAGCTATAGAACGTTTTTTTTATCGTCAATTGTGACTGCTGTATCTCAAGAAATAATGAACGGAATGAAAGAAAAATTTATCGGCAAGTAGCCCTTAGTGGGTATAAGAGCTGATTTTATTTTGGTGTCAACAGCTAAAAAGGGGGTAGCGCAATCGCCCGTTCTTTTTTTCCATTGTGAGTGCCCTATCTCAAAAAGTAATGCTACGTTCTGGTTGAAATTTGGAATATATGTGAATCCATATGTAAACAGGCTTTGGTTCAATTTTGGCGCCAATCACGCCAAGAGGTGCTGATTTATTTTTATTATCATTATTTTTTAGCAAATAAAAATAGCTTTATTAGTGCAACAATAAGAAAGATAAATCGTAATAGATTATCATCTGCTTATTTCTCGTGATTTTAATTGTATGGAAATGATCGGAAATATTATTTCAATGATTTAAAATTTTTAACTGTCGCCATCTTATGTTTGTTAAAAAATAAAATATTTGTAATTAATTCAAGCAAGGCTTTTAAAATAACTTTCAATTTTCGCTCTTTGCTTTGCTTTTGCAATAATGCGGAGATTGGGATGGTCGTCAAGTTTTTTCATGTGTAATTTTGTTTTTGTTGGGAATATTGCTTCCTCGTCAATCATTGGGAGGGATCAGAAAAAAAAGGAAAATATAGAAGAAAGTTTCGTAATGGTCACAACATACTAGTTTACTTTCTTCTATATCTAATATACAGAAGAAAGTATTGGATTCGTGCAAATTTTCGAATTTCGAATTTTGACGGATTCGAACGTTTTGAGGTGTGCTGAGTCCATTTCGACCATTTTTGGAAAATGTCTGTCTGTCTGTGTGTATGTGTGTGTGTGTATGTGTGTGTGTATGTGTGTGTGTGTATGTGTGTGTGTGTGTATGTGTGTGTGTGTATGTGTGTGTGTATGTGTGTGTGTATGTGTGTCACGTCTGTGTGTGACCAGTTTTTTGGGGCCGCTCTACAGCAAAAACTACCGCATGAAATTGAACGAAATTTGGTACACATATGTGCCCCTATGTGAACTTGTGCCCATTGGTTTTTGGCGCGAATTCCTCCAAGGGGGGTGGAGCAATGGAACGTTTTTTGAGTTACGCGTGCTTGCTATTCCTCAGGAAGTAACTTGCGGAATCAAGCAAAATTTGGTCCATATGTTGCCATTAACAGGAACAGGTGCTAATTCAATTTTGGTGTCAATAACTCAAACGGGGGTTGAGCTATAGAACGTTTTTTTATCGTCAATTGTGACTGCTGTATCTCAAGAAATAATGAACGGAATGAAAGAAAAATTTATCGGCAAGTAGCCCTTAGTGGGTATAAGAGCTGATTTTATTTTGGTGTCAACAGCTAAAAAGGGGGGTAGCGCAATCGCCCGTTCTTTTTTTCCATTGTGATTGCCCTATCTCAAGAAGTAATGCTACGTACTGGTTGAAATTTGGAATATATGTGAATCCATATGTAAACAGGCTTTGTTTCCATTTTGACGCCAATCGCTCCAAGAGGTGTTGATTTTTTTTTTTTTTTGCGAATAAAAATAGTTTTATTAATGCAACAATAAGAAAGATAAATCGTAATAGATTGTCGTCTGCGTATTTTTCGTGATTTTAATTGTATGGAAATGATCAGAAATATTATCTCAATGATTTAAAATTTTTAACTGTTGCCATCTTATGTCTGTTAATAAATAAAATATTTGTTATTAATTTAAGTAAGGCTTTTAAAGTAACTTTCAATTTTCGCTCTTTGTTTTGTTTTTACAATAATTCAGACATTGGGATGGTCGTCAAGTTTTTGCATGTGTAATTTTGTTTTTGTTAGGAATATTGCTTCCTCGTCAAGCATGGGGAGGGATCAGAAAAAGGAAAAATATAGAAGAAAGTTTCGTAATGGCCACAACATACTAGTTCACCATGGATAGCTACATCACCATACATAGAGTAAAGAAATATACATAGAGAGGCCCCGTCTATGGTAAAAAGGTGATGAAATTGAAGCCAGAATTATGGGATACAGCGGTGCAATGATGAGCGGGGTTATCATAACGTAATCGCTTCGCGAGTATAGTTTTCACCAATCTCGCAAAGAGACCGTATAAAGTAGCTGGCGGATTGGTTTGCATTTCAATTCATGTTTTAATGCAATTTCAAAAACGTGCTTCTTAAACTTGCATCAATATCTAAGTTTAAATTAACAATCAATTGAGATTCAGTAATAGAATGTTTTGAATCAAGATGTATCTCAAAATACTTAGCAAGAAGTTAAGGATCTTGGGATACAGCGGTGAAACTTCCGACTTCAATTTCTTAGTATAGCAGGGCTTCTCTATGTGATTTCTTTATGTGATTAAATATAAAACCCATTGTTACAAAAATTCGTTACCTAACAACAGCAATATTAAAAGTAACCATAATGAAAATTTTGAATCAAGGCTTCTCCAGTGCAAACATGAGTTTAAAGTCATTTAAACATTTGGAAACTCTACTTTTCGCACCCTTAGGGAAACATAGTAGAGAGCATTTTTTTTTCCTTTCTGTGTGTGTGTACTATTTAATTAAATAAAGCGCATGGGTTTTTTTTAGTGATCTTTGTTTTTGTTAGTTTATATTTTGGAAATTCTTCAAATTTTTATACGCTTAAATAAGTGCTTTCGTTTATAAATGAATATTCGTTGGTTCTTTATACTTATTGCTATTATACTTTTATGGGTAAGGAAGAAGCTCGATTTTTAATCACGTCAAAGCGGTGTGTTTTGAGTTCTTTCAGTTAAAACGGAAAACGAACGAAAGTAGCGATTATTTTTTACAATTATGACTGACCCAGGCAACGCCGGGTATTTTTGCTAGTAATAATAATAATACTTAGATAACGAATCATTAATTACTGTAATTACAAAACATAGTTTCAAATTTACATCTAATTCTACGAAATCTAGTAATGCATAAATAGAAATGGTTTTAAAATCAGAAATGCCTTGAAGATATTTTTATCGATCATATAGTTTTTACTAAAGTTCCAGATTTTCAGTTTTAAATTTTCGATAGAATACTGTAAAAAAATTCAAAAACGTTACTGATAATTTCCGTGAAACGTTTCAGGATTCCACTGATTTTTATTAACTTCCTGGGGAAATCAAGTATCCTTATCAAAACGTTTCCTATATTGCCAAAAGTTGCTCGAATACAAACGTTTTACTGTTGTGAAAAATATTTTTAGCTACCAGTTCAAAGACTAACTGAGCGTATTTATTTAGTGTATCAGTTTCAGTTTGATTACGGTCCGTTCAGATAACAGAAGTCCCAATGAAAGCGAATTTCGGATAACAAAAGTCCAAATGAAAGCGAATAAGTCTTCGGAATCCGTAACTTTGAAAGGATTGCAGGCGATTTAGATTTCTTGATACTTACTTTCAATTCTTTTCTATTTCTGGCCATGTTTGGAGTAATGCTTTTGGAGTTTTCTTGGTAAATCAGGAAGGTGCCAAGCTATCATACGAAGCCTTCCTAAGTTTCCTCTGCGGGTTCCTGAGACACGACCGGCTTTAACCGGGAAGATTTCTGAATTCTTAAGAATTTGTTTTGAATAATTTTGGGAAGGTTACCTGATTTTAGAGGAAAGCATTCCTGTTTTTTGCAAGATATGTTACTTGCAGGAATTGCGCACATTAGCTGGCCAATATTTTCCAGGAACGTTTATGAATTGTTTTTACAGTGTAGTGAATTTTATTTCGAAAAAAACTGAACTAATTATTAAAATTATTAAGAAGTTAACGACGCGCATTTAACAACTATATGTATGTCTGGAAGCGAATGGAGAACAAATAAGTACTTTTGTTCTAAAAAGAAAAAATTTTGCAACTTAAAAAAATGCAAAAGGTTTACAGACATGTGTCTTTGAGCAACAAAAGATAGTTCAGTGCAAACAGATGTAAGCTTTTCGATGCAGACAAATTCGACAAAAGCAATGAGGCGAATCGAATTGAATCAGAAGTTTTGGATAAGCTGTCAAACATTGACTTTACTGAAATTATGAGAAGTTATTAACGTCAGTCTAAAGTCTTTGAAAAACATTGAAAGTTTTTATGAATAAAAACATACTTTTATGAATTAGAATATCAATAAATAAAACACGATATGCGAAAAATTATATTCTCTGAAAACAACGGATAACAGTATTTTGATAAAAACATCATATGAAAATAACACATTTCTTTCGTTAAAAAAAACATACTTTTTATTATCTATTGAAGTTTTTCAAAAGAAAATCAACAACGATGTAGTCAACTATAATTTTAGTCAGTTTTCTTCTCCTTTGTCAATTTGATCATATAATTAATTGACTGAATATCTGGAAAAAAATGTTTCATTTGCATTGGAAATAATCTTTGTTCGTCATTTTTTCTAACGCTGTCAGTATTTATAAGTAAACCAAAAATGTTAGTCGATGTCATTAAAAAAAACGAATAGCTGCAAAACACAATGAAGCTCACATTAACTTAATTATTGCTGTCATTTTGGTTTTAAATCTAAACGACTTATCTACTGCAAATTTACGTTAGATTTTTGGTTGGAGTTTTAGTTATGAAACTAATAAAATAAATAAACACGTTGACTGTTATAAGAACTATTTTACATTTGAATTATTTCGTAGATCTGTTATTTAAATTTAAAATTCAGTTGCATATTTCATATTAAATAGTCACCGATGGATACCAGCTAGCTCATCATTGAAGTATTAATAATAACTAGCAAAAATACCCGGCGTTGCCTGGGTCAGTAATAATTATTAGAAAAAATCGTTACTTGCTTTTGTTTTCTGCTTTAAGTGAAAAAATTTAAAACACATCTTTTTGACGTGATTAAAAATCGAGTTTGTTCCTTACCCATAAAAGTAAAATAGCAATAAGTATAAAGAACAAAATAGTACTGATTTAGAAACGAAAGCACTATATTTAAGCATATACAAATTTCCAAAACATGAAAATATTCTTCTCATGTTTAAAAAGATTAATCTGTTGATCCTTTTTTTTTTTTTTTTAACATGGAGTTTAAACCCTTCTCTGTATTGCTATTGAAGTTGCTCGTAATACCCTTATACTTGCTTTAGTTATTTTGGGAAATTTCAATCATTGTGGGCTCTTGGTGCGATTTTACCGAATTTGCGGGAATCGTTTTGGGATACCTTCGATGATGCTCCCTCCTTCTTTCCTTACTTTGTAAAACGATGTGATATGAATTTTCGTTAGAAAGATATTATCGCCAGGTGCTGAGATACTTTTGGTCACCATAAAATGGCGCTAAAGAGTTTCATCCGAAATGTTTCCAAAATAAATAGTAAAATTTGGCAATTGTTTGAAATTGTGCAAAAAGGAAAATTAATGGAAGTTTTTGTGCTGTTTATGGATTTGCCTAATTTAGTTGCTGGATTATTTAACACAGTAAAAAAAGTTTTTTCAAGATTGTTTGATTGGCGATATTTTGTTTACATGGTGAAAACTGAGAAACATTATGACGTAGTCTTCGGCTTCAAAAACAGCGACGTTGAAAAAAACTGCCAAATGCATCAGCTACGGAAATCTTTCTGCAAAAATTTTGGCTATCTGCTGGTTGATTGGATGATGAGTAAGTGTTCAATCAGCGTAAATAATAATAAAAACCATTAATTACGTTAAAGTTCCGTTTAAATGGAAAATGATCAGCCAAATCATATATTATTTGCCAATCTTGTGCAAAAATCTTACTTCAAGATTCGACTCGAGAAAAGCCTTGAACAGTCACGAAAAGCAAAGATAATCAACAATACAACAATTGTCGCTATCGACAGGGAGTTGAGATGATACACTAAATACTGTATTGAGTTTAGGAAAGCCTTCGAACATGGAACTAAAAAGTTCATAACTCGTTTTTTATTCTACTTAGAAATTTTGAATAGGTGCCATCTTCAGCAGAAAAATCAGAGCTTTCGATGGACATATAATGTAAATATGTGCAAGTATTTTTTCATCCCTATATTAGAGAATTTATACGAAAATTG
This sequence comes from Uloborus diversus, assembly GCF_026930045.1. Lineage (NCBI taxonomy): Eukaryota > Metazoa > Arthropoda > Arachnida > Araneae > Uloboridae > Uloborus > Uloborus diversus. The sequence continues at coordinate 117,054,026 of NC_072738.1, forward strand.
TATTTTATTGCTCCCCTAAGGGGAGTTTTGCCCCCCATAACGGGACGAAAACTACCCTATGTGTTATTCTGATGCATAAGCTATATTATTGTAAAGTTTCATCAAAATCCGTTCAGTAGTTTTTGCGTGAAAGAGTAACAAACATCCATACTTCCATACATCCAAACATCCATACATCCATACAGACAAACTTTCGCATATATAATAGTAGTAAGATAAATTAACTGAGGTTAAAATGCTCAATATTTAGAATTTATTAACCGGTAATAAAAATCATGCAATAAAAAGGCTTTGAAAAAAAAAAAAAAGAACATTAAATTGTATTAATCAGTATCTTAAATTGAAATTGTAGGTAAAAATCTTACCCTTTGCCGATTCTTTTTGGGCGTTTGCATCTTTAATTGCTGAGAGAGACTAAAGAAAATGCACAGTACTATCTAAAAGAAAACTCAATATAGTAACAAAATTATTTACAGCTTCAAATAAGAAATTTACAAATCGGACTCCATAAAAATCATTTTTTCGTGTTCCATCAATTCTATTTATTTTATCTCTCTCTCAGTTCACTTCAGATCCGAAAAGCGGTGGGCGGAAGGAAAAGTTAAAAAATAAAAGTTCAAGGCTAATCTTGATCAATTGCGAACAAATGGGCATAGAGCAGTAGTATTATCAAACTAATTTATTATATTCAAAAGGTAAATGTACTAATGGCTTTCTCATACAAGGAAGTCTGAGTTTACCAGTAATAACCATTATCATTAAAAACATATTTAAAAGGATTATCGCTTCAGTGATAAATGATTTGAAATACATCACAACTTACTACTTAGCTAATAATATAATCAATTAATAAATATTTTCTAAACATACTTCTAATGTTTTCCAATCTCTTTTCATGTTTTCCAACTTTTCGTTAAACTGAATAACTACATGTTTTAGACACTAACTGACTTAAGGCTTCAAAAACTCACTGACACAAGTGTGAAATAAACAGCTTTATTTCTTTGGATTCGTTTCGTTTTAAATCTAAGTTAACTTCTTTTAAAAGTGCTATTTAATGCAGCTGAAAGGCATACTACAATTCATATAAAATGCTTGAAAAACAGCGTAGCAAGAAAACATTAGCGATGAATTTGCAATTTTGTTTAAAAAAAAAGTTGTCCAATCACATAAATATAATATTTTTGGTTTAAGTTTCTTAAATAAACGGAAAATCACTGATTCTCGTCAAAATTCGCAATAATTAAACTTCTTATTTTTAAATTGGCGAACTTTTTTCTACTAGATGTTTTTATATAACCTTAAGGTGTCCAAATTGTTCCTATTATCTTGAAGAATTTTAAACCTCTTCTCTGGAAAGAGTTAATCTCCTTTGGAAAGTTAAAAATAAAACATACAGCGTCACTAAAAGCAAATTTCCGTATTTTGCTAACGGCAAAATATTAAGTTAATGTTTAAATACTCGCTCTCTTACTAAAGGTAAATGAACCAAGTTTCATTTTTAAAAGAAAGATTTAATAACACTTATCTTAAAAAGAGGAAAACTCGTGGTGTACCTTTTCAAACATAATGAAAGCACATTCATATGTACTACATGCCTGTTAATAATAATAATGATAATAATATTAATAATAATAGTAACAACAACATTAACAACAACAATGATAATAATAATAATGACAACAATAAGTATTATACTAACAAAATTCTCCTATGTTTTACCAAAAAAATAGTTAAAAATAACGTAAATATTTTTACTTTGCAAAAAACTTAGTTCTGAAACATGAAGAATAAAATGTATCATCGTAAATAAAAGCAGAAGAAACAATGATAGAAGGAGTTTAAACTCACAAATTATGTCCCATTTTTAATTAATTGTCATTTAAGTTGCTATATTCTACACTTTTTAACTTGATTGTTTATTATCATTAGTATGAATTCATTATTAAAATGCATGAAAAGTACGAATCACAGATTAATACGAAGCAAATTGGAGGAAATCAAAATACTATCAGTTAATTAAGTACTTACTGATATTGTTTCATTTAAAGTAACGTATGAAATCATTAGTACCAAATTCTTATCACAGGCAATGATCAAAAACGCAATCTTTTAATTAAAATGGATATCAAAAGCCTCAACGAAAATTTAGTAATTTAATGTGGCACTTTGTTCGCTCATTTTGTAGCGGTGTCTCAGCAAAAATGATTAGAAAATACATATCTTACTACATTTCCTTTTCAATTTTTTAATGATGTATCTCTACAAGTGGATAGCCGTATTAATGCATAATTGAGAGGACAAAAAATTAGTTACATAAAGTTATTAGAATTCTTTAAATAGGTAAAGAAATTAAAATGATACTATCTCTTTGAAATTTACTCAGATGAGTACAAAATCAAAACAGGCAAATTCTTTTAGCTTGAATCTATCATCATATATTGAAATTTGCATCCAATAATATTCATAAGCTTCCATCGAAAACATGCAGTTTACGTGACTTCATTTTGGAAACAAAGAACGTTTAAAACACGTCGTAAGTATTAAGTTCAGCTTAAAGGAAGAGAGAAAATAATTCCATTCCACTGATTTTAGAACAAGCTTTAATCGAAAGCTGAAAGAATGGGAGACTGTGTGACTTTTAAGTGGTTAAGCAGATGAGCTTAGATGAAAAACAGACGATATGTATTCAGTTGAAATAAAAGCGACGGATAAGGGGCCTCCGTGGCTCTGTGATAGAAACTTTGCTCTATTTGACGGAGGTCGTGGGTTCGTGTTATTTCGTCTGTGCTGTAAATCGTTCTTGTGCTGTCTTTACTGTAAATAAATAGAGAAGTCCAATCTATTGAGGCAAAGACACCAACCTGTCCGTACAATGTAAAAAAAAACGAAATGTTACTGGTTATTTTAGTGAAACGTTTTCTGATTTCGCAGATTTTCATCGAGTTCCTGAGAAATCAAGTATTTTTGTCAAAAAGTTTCCCAAATTGCTAAAAGATGCACCAATGCATAATTTTCACTGTCGTGAAAAACATTTTTTGTTACCAGTTTGAAAATTGACTGAGCGTGTTTATAAAGCTTATCGGCTTTAACTGAGTTACGAACTTTCCAGGTTGACTAAGCTCCCGATCAGAGCGAATAAGTCATTGGTTTTCTGCAATTTTGCAAGGCAAAACATGCAGGCAAGGGATATGCTGTTTTTACTTGCAGTTTTGCTAGAAGTACTAAAGTAGCCACTTCTTTAATGCTTGTGGAGCATACGTTACAAATCAGGAAATAAGCAGTCAAGTAGCTACTGCTTTAATTCTTCTGGAGAGTGCTTTGTGCATCAGGAAAGAGAAAGAAGCAATAAAGTAGCCACTAGTGTAATACGTCTGGAGCTTTCTTTGTAAATCAGGAAGGTTCTAATCGAATTAATTACATCTACCTAATTTTTCGTGAAACGTCCCGAGACATGGGGGACTGTTGTTAACAGGGGATATTTTCCAATTCTTCAGAAACTTTATTGAATTTAGCAGAAAACGTTCCTGGTTTTTGCAAAAATTGTTTCTGGCAGAAATTGGGCACATCAGCTGTCTATTATTTTCCAGGAATGATTCTGAATTGTTTTTAGAGTGTAGTGTATACGGTGAAATCCCGTTATAACAAATACTAAAACAACGAAATATCCGTTTCAACGAAATAAATTTTCAGTTTCGATTTGATATCTATTGCATTGCTTCAATCGATTACAACGGAAGTCCCATTACAACGAACAAAATTTGCGGTACCTTGAAGTTTTTTAAAGCGGGATTTCACTGTATACTAGCTGCGTTGCCCGGCTTTGCACGGTCTACCTCGAAAATAAAAGGTATGTCAAGTGACACGTGTTCAACAATCAGGCTTGAACGAAAAAGAAATCAGTAAAATTTTGCAGCAGATTGCAGAAAATGTCCAAAAAAGAAAAATTTTAAACCCCCCATTTGCAGGAAAAACCTTAAAAAAAAAAAAAAAAAAAAACAGAATTTTATTAGCTCATATTCGAGGAAAAAATGGCAACAGATCTTTCAATTTAATGATTTTCTTCACGCTACAAATTTTAATGAAATTATTGTTACGGAAAGTTGAGATAAAGGACTGAATAATAATTTGAATGGAGGAAAACCTTCAAAAAATAGGGAATTTATGTCAAAATCTAAGTGTCCTATTTAATAATTTTTAATTGATATCTCTGCTAACTATTATCGAAATATTATGTTAAATAGCCAAACATAAAGACGGGAAGATTACAAATCCATCCTTGGATTTGTAATCTTCCCGTCGATGCCTGGTTCGATGGTCAGTTCACTGTCGTTCGGGAGAAGTAACTCGGACATACATACACAGTTGCATACATAGTTACATTCATAGGTACATACGCTCAGTTCTTAATTACACTGTAAAAACGATTTAGAAACGTTCCTGGAAAATAATAGGCAGCTGATGTGCCCAATTTCAACCAGTAACATACCTTACAAAAACAAGGAACGTTTTCCGATAAAAGTGCGTAACCTGCCTGAAATACTGGGAAATCTCCCCTGTTAAAGCCAGTCGTGAACCTTCTACAAGAAATGAATAGGTTTAATGTATTTGATTTGAACCTTCCTGGTTTAACAAGAAAGCTCCAGAAAAATCAGCGCAACCATGGCCAAAGCTACGCGAATAAGTGCAAGCAAGAACCAAACATATTCCTTGCCTGAAATTCCTGCCTCGCAAAGCTGCAGCTATCCAGCGACTATTTTGCTCCCATTGGGAGCTTAATCAACCCAGACGGGCCGTAACTCAAACAAAGCAGATACACTTAATAAACACGCTCAATCAACCTTTAAACTGGTAGCAAAAAACATTTTTCACACCTGTGAAAAGTCTGCATTCGAGTATCTTTTAGCAATTCAGGAAACTTTTTTGCGAAGATACTTGATTTTGCGGGGAAATAGGTGAAAGCCTCTGAAATCCCAAAACGTTCCACGGAAGTAACCAGTAACGTTTCGGAATTTTTTTACAGTGTATATAAGACTAGCAAAAATACCCGGCGTTGCCTGGGTTAGCAATAATTATGAGAAACAATCGTTACTTGCATTTGTTTTCTGTTTTAAGTGAAAGAACTTAAAACACACCATTTTGACGTGATTTAAAATCTAGCTTCATCCTTACTCATAAAACTAAAGTAGCAGGAAGTAAAAAAGAGCAAAATAGTATTGATTTAGAAACGAAAACACGAAATTTAAGCGTATACAAATTTGAAGAATTTACGAAACATGAAATTAAACTTCACATGTTTAAAAAGATTTATCAGTTAATACTTATTTTTTTTACATGGAGTTTTACCTTCTCTGCATGTCTATTGAAGAACGAACTGTTTAAAAAAATGTAGCCGCGCGCCTGTGATCCCCTTAAACGTGCCTTAGTTATTTTGGAAAATTTTAATTATTGTGGTTTCTTGGTGCGATTTAAAATGTTACCGACTTCGCGGGAATCGGATATCTTGGATAATGATCCCTCTCCTTACTTTGTAAAACGGTATGTTACTAATTTTTGTTAAAGAGATATTGTCGCCATATGCTAATATACTTTTTGGTCCCCATAAAATGGCGCTAAACAATTTCATCCGAAATATTTCCAAAATAAGTAGTAAAATTTGGCGATAGTTTGAATTTGCACGAAGTCATATTAATGAAAGTTTTTGTGCTGTTCTTGGATTTGCCTAATTTAGTTGCTGGATTATTTTACAGTAAAAAAAGTTTTTGAAGATTATTTGATTGACGATATTTTGTTTACATGGTGAAAACTGACAAACATTATTACGTAGTATTTGACTTCAAAAACCGCGACAGTTGAAAAAACTGCCAAATGCATCCGCTACTGAAATCTTTCAGCATAAATTTTGGCGAGATTTCTGCTGTTAGATTGAACAATGATTAAAAAATCCAATCAGCACAAATAATAATAAAAAACCCCATTAATTACCCTAAAGTTCCGTTTAAATAGAAAATAATCAACCAAATCTAGTTATTATTAGCCAATCTTGGGGAAAAAACGTTACTTTAAAATTTGACTTGAGGAAAGCCTCAAACTGTCAGACGAAGCGCAAAAACATTCAACAATTCTAACTATGAACTGGGAGTTGAGATGATACACTAAATAATGAATTGGATTGAGAAAAGTCCTCGAACATGGAACAAAAAAAGCTCATAAGTCGTTTTTCATACAACTTAGAACTTTCTAACAGATGGCATCTTCAGCAGAAAAATAAGCGCTTTCGATGGAAACATAATTTTAATATGTGCACGTATTTTTTCACCGTCATATTGGGGCATTTATGCGAAAATTTGGACAAATTAGAATAAAAAAGGAACTATCAATCGGATTTTTTTCGAACTGGTCTACAAACCTTCCCAGTACCAAACAGAACAAACGGTGAAAGTTTCAGCCAAATCTGCCGGGTAGTTTCTGAGATCTTAGGGAACAAATTTACCAAACTCCATTTTTATATATATAGATAGATGCTACGGACGCGAGAACAACAACAACAACAACGAAGGAAAATTAATTGTTTGAACAGTTTTTACACTTTGGTATTTAGTGGGTATAAATTCTGCAAGAAATAAAAGAAAAGAAAAAAATCGAAATTTAGAATAAACTGTTGTTTGTTATGAATGTGGACATAAAAGTTACAATAAATAAACAAAATACACAATAATTATGATTTAGCAAAGAAAGTTTAAGCAATTTAGCTGAAGAACTGGTGGGAAAAAAGATATATATTTAATATATAACCAAAGCTTTGTTTTCGTTGGTATCAAATTTCATTATGCGCTTTGTCTAATGCTTCAAATAATGCATAATTATCTATTCGCATCGACATTAAGACAATGGAGAAGAAAATAAAAGAATAACACACAAAATGTACATCCAAGAAATACATCAACATAAAAAGGATACACTAGTGAAAGGAGTTGGACAGAGCGTATTGATGACACTAAAGAATAATGACACTGAAAATGACAAAATCATGAATTTGTGCAATCAGACGTAAAGCCAGAGACAGTGATGATAGAACTAGGAATGCCATACGTGACCTTGACAGTTATGACATGCTGATGATTGATATTGAGACTTCTTTATTGATAAAGTGTATATCTTGTGGACAGCGGAAAATAAGCGGATGAAAAATGACTTGTAAGAAAATTTCAATGGTAGAGGAATGTAAGGAAAAGTGAAACAGCGAGACAAAGTAAAATGGTAAAATATTTCCAAGTTGCAGCACCATCTATATGTCAATATTTTAGCTAATTTCATAACATATAGTTAATTTCAGTCCAAAAAAAAAAAAGAGAAAAAAAGGAAAAAAAAAACCATATATATATATATAATAATATATAATAATATATATATTAGTGATGGGCATAATCGAGATCTTTTGATAATCGAGATCTCGGGAATCGAGTACTTCTGATAATCGAGTGATTGATAATCGAGAACTTTTCAAGTCGATCACTCGAGTGATTGATAATCGAGATCTTTTGAAATCGAGAACTCGAGCGATTGACTTCTCGAGATCTTTGGAATCGAGTACTCGAGCGATTGACTTCTCGAGATCTTTATAATCGAGTACTCGAGCGATTGACTTCTCGAGATCTTTATAATCGAGTACTCGAGCGATTGACTTCTCGAGATCTTTATAATCGAGTACTCGAGCGATTGACTTCTCGAGATCTTTATAATCGAGTACTCGAGCGATTGACTTCTCGAGATCTTTTGAATCGAGATGTCGAGATGTTTTTAATCGAGATCTCGAGATGTTTCAAATCGAGATCTCGAGAGGTTTGAATTGAGTACTCAAGTAGTTCATTTTCTGAGCTTTTCCAGAATTGAGTTTACTGCTGCAGGGGTGCTTACTAAAACTGGGGAGGGGGCATGGTGCAGCTTGCGTCATTGGCTGGTTTTTTCAGAGTGTTTTTTATTTCATTTTCGGAAGTTTTGGGGGCATGGCACAGCCAGTGTCACTAAAATTTTGAGATCTAGTTTTTTGAGAGGGTTCTTTAAATCTCATTTTCGGGAGGGGGGGAGGGGTCCATGGCGCAGCCTGCAAAACTGAAATTTTTAGAAGTGATTTTTTGAGAGATTTTTAAATCTCATTTCGGGAGTCGGGGGGAGTTCTTTCTAGACGGATACCCTGTAATATTTGAAAGGGTGCGTCATATCGCCCAGCGAAAGGGGGTGGAGGGATACCCTTAACTTTTGGAACAGTTGAATTCCCGAGTTGTTTTGGTAGGGGTACGCTCGAAATAGGAATGTGCCATTAAGCCTATCATTTAGGGGTATTATAAGGGGCGAACTCTCCTGGCTTTAGAAGTTATTGTATTCATTGCTTGTCAACACTACTGTTAGCTTATCAGAAACTAGGAGAGCGGCATTTGGACGACCCGGCTTGGAGTAGTATAAAATTTTATAAGTTTATGGGTGGCGGCTAAAAAACTGGCAAACGGGCCCTTGACTCTTGGTGGCCCTCAGGGGGATTCCCTGGAGTGATTGAAATGATACGCTATCACCCCCTCTCCCTTCCATCTCAATTTGTGCAGCGGTTGATTTCTCGACTTTTATTAATTTTTTTTTTTTACATTTATTTTGAGTGATCGATCATTCGAACGGCTATGCATTTAAAGTAATGATTCTCAGATATCACGTGATTATTTCGAACGGTTTCGATCTCTCAAACATAAAGTTAATAATGTAAACAAGTAGGGAAATCGTTGCTCTGCGCAAAAGGACTCATTTATTCTTGTTTATTGCTTTTTTTTTTTGTGTGTGTGTGTGTGTGTGTGTTTGTGTGTTCTTGTTAGTAGAATTATATTAATCTGACTGATACATGAGGTGGGAGGGTAAAATATTTCTGGCTGCGTTTTCCAGAAGATTGGGATTCCCGGCGCATTGAAAGTTACAAGTGTGGCTTGAAGTGTATTGAAATTCATGATTTTTTTTTTCTTTCTTGATTTGCTCTTTTTTATTTTTATTTTTCATTCGCTGACTTAAATACGTAATTAAAAGTGCAGGGAATGAAGTTGAAATGTTTCTGAATGCATTAAAAAGAAATATTGAAGATTGTCGTGTGGGATTAGTTTTAGCTTCCACTCTTTGACCCATTTTTTTTAATAAAAATTATATTTTATACAAATTATTGTTTTTTTTTTTTTAATTCCATGCGCAAGATATTTGTGACTTCTTGTATACGTAGCACTTATTATTGCGTGCGTAGTTGAATTTAAATGTTTTTCTTGTTTTACTCGCTTCTGTTTATGTCAGATTCCTTATATTTTTAATGTCATATTCCATATATTTTCATAAATGTTGATTAGTATATTATTTACTCAACTTAAAAATTTGGAGTCAATTGATGTGCTGATTTTATGAGGTTTTTTTTTTTTTTTTTTTGTAAAGTGTGTTGAGGCAAAACTGCTGAAAATGCTTTGGTTCGCGACGGTCCATTTCGGAATTTAAGGTTTCGTAGCTGCGCTTCATTTTCCGTGCGCTGGTCCTCAAAAAGGACAAATTGATTACCAAGTTTCTCTGAAAAGCAGATTAAGTATTGGATTTTCAAATTATCCGAGACGCTCGATAACCGAACATTCGACAACAAGCAATATATTATACAAGGGTTCCCACGAGAGAGAGGGCGGGGGGGGGGGGGGAGGATCCATGGCGCAGATCGCGCCATTAATGTTTTGAAGAGGAGAGGGTAACTTATAAGAGGGCTTTTCGTCTTATTTTAGGGGCTCTCGTTCTGGGGGGTTCTTCGTCGCATTTGAGGGATGATTGTCATCGCCACGGAGGGGGGGGGGATGGGCACCACTGCATTATAAACACATTGCGTTAAAACATTTCACAAACGTTTTGACATGGTTGTCACAGCGTTAACAATCGTTTTAAAACCTTTATCTCAACGAAGTGTGCTCTCTGAGTAACCCCATCCGAAAGAAAAAAAAGCACTTCAGAAGCAATTATTTGATTCTGAAACCTTATATAATGACAGAGGTGTTCGTCTGTTCCTGTGAGCAATGGCGCGCATCTTATGACAATTCCACCTCCCCCTCCCCCCTAAGAAAAAATGATCCGAAAAAGAGCTAAGACCACCTTAAATTCTCAATTACACAGTTTGCGCAATACTAGTTCAATATATTTTTAAGTTTAACAACTCTCAAGTTTAAACCTGCTAGTGTCGCCCAAAGACCCGCCCATATTATCATTATCATTCACTTTTTAATAAAAATTGTACATATTTAATCATAATAACTGTCTAGTTCAAAACAGTATGGAAAGCGTTTCTCTACCCTTTGTTTCAAGATTTCACCGCCGAATCACACCAGGGGCAGATCCAGAAAACCATTATGGGAGGGGGGGATCGTGTTGAAGAATCCCCCCTCACACCCCCATGCACGAAATTCCCGTTTTTGATACGAAAAATGTCTGAACGTGTTCGGGAGTCAATAAAAAGCATCAAATCGATCAGGAATAAGGCACCTAAGTGGAGATAAACGTTGCAAATTAATTTCGTGAGCAATGAAACGAAGTAGTAGTTCAAATATTTACTTTGAAAAATAATTAATGAAATGAAAAGATACTGTCATCGTTTACATTTTATGCATGAAGTGTTTGAACACAATGTGTACGGATACTGTAGGTTTAGGCTGGGAGGGAGGGGGTCATGACCCCCATGACCCTTCCGTTGTATCCGCCACTCACACAACGCATGCCCCTCCATAAATCCGCTCATATGATAATTAACAATTTTCGTTCGAAAAATATCGTTCGATTATTATGAAATCTCTCAATTATGGAAAATTCGACGCCAAACATTCAACTATAATCCCATTCGAATAAAGCAAGCGAAATCAATCATTCGATTTTAAAATCATTCCAAATCTATCCATCCCAAGAGCGAAGGCGCAACACCTATGAAGCTCTTCCCCCAAGAGCAATACCCCCAAAAGAGACAAAATCTCCTAAAAATTATAATCTCACAGTTTGTGTCAAAACTTATTTGCACCCATAAGAAGGAATTACAGTTAGAAATTACAGAAGTAAAACTTGTTTTATTAAGAAATAAATAAATACCTTTGTGCCGAGAAGTAACATGAAATAACAAACGTTATGTATCCCAAATATACAGAGTACTGCAGAAACATTGTTTTGGAGTTTTAAGGTGCTCTTTTTTTCAGCAAAATAGTAAGCTTTTGCAGGTAAGGGGCCATTCATTAGTTACGTAAGGATGATTTTAGCAATTTTTGACCCTCCCCCCCATGTAAGGGTACGGAAGATTTTTCAAACCCTTCCCCCTATTCTTACGTAAGATTACATTTCGTTTTTCAAAATGATAAAATAACGAATCTAACATCACTGAAATCGAAATTAAATTTACTATTATTAAATTAAACTTTTTTGTGTAATTAAATATTTACTAGAAAGTAGGAATTTAGACTGAATGTTTTTTCGACATTTTTTTTGTATATGATGCGATACTAATTAAAAATAAAACATGCCATGCATAGTGCGATTCTTTTATTATGTTTAACATTATTCATTCTTTGTAAAACAAATTAAAAACAGCTTATTCTAATACGTTATTTATTTTCCAGACGCAAATGAAATATATAATCCCTGTCAAATCACTTGACCGCGCAATTTCAAATGTAAAACATCGACTTGGAAAATATTGCAAAAGAATGGGTTTGAACTCCCCCCCCCAAATATATCGACATTTTTCCAACCCCCTCCCCCTCAGGACCCTTACGTAATTAATGAATGGTCCCTAAAGACATCCAGTAATGTCCCTACATTCACAATCTCACTATTTTGCGTTGAAAAAAAAAAGGGTTCCTTAAAACCCCGAAACACGTGTCTGCAGTAATGTGTATATTTGGACTCCAAAACGTTTGTTAACACCTATTACACTTGTATCATTACCCAATGGTATAGTCGAAGATGGACGTAAGGGGGAAGACGTCCCCTCAGTTTTCAACTTAAGTATTCCGCTTTTTACCTGAAATATAATTTTAATTTTAATGTCTCTCAAGTTAGAACTTTATTAGCGCCCCCAACCTTCACTTCCACCAAACATATCATTAGACCACCAAAGCATCCCAAAGGATCTTTTAATAATCAAGCATTCGACAGCATACATTCAATTATAACAATATTCGAATGAAACATTCGAGAGACAATTATTTGATAATAACACCATTTAGATCGCAAGGGTATCTATTCCTCAAGTGTGCTAGCACATCTTTTAAAATCAGGACCCCTCCCCTCAAGAAGGATACTCCCTAAAAAAGACTAACGTCCACTAAGAATTTCAATGGCGTAGTCTGTGCCATGACCCATCTCCCCTGTGGGCACCGCAGCGCAGCCCGTCAGTCACTCCAAATTTTTCTGGGGGAAGGGTTCAATGCAAATTTTTTCGGAAGACAACAAAAACCATGCCCATTCATAAGTAAAATCATTAACTTTTCAAAACCAGCCCTCTGACCCCCCTAAATGACGGATCCGCCCCTGCAACTGAATCACTTCAGAAGCAGGGGTACCCCCCTAAGGTCAAAGACGCACCCCCTCAATATCGCAGAGCCCCCCAAAAAATGAAAAATACCCCTTAAAACACCGCCTCTAAAAATGTCAATGGCACAGGCTACGCCATAACCTCCCCCCCCTCCCTTTCTAGGTGGGCATCCCTATCAGAAAACAACTATATTGAGAGGTTCATTCGATTATCGAATCGGTCGAAAAATACATTGCTCGAGTGATTGACATCTCGAACTCAACATCTCGAGAACTCAAGATCTCGAGAAGTTCAAAGCGAGAACTCGAGCAGTTGATCGCTCGATTACTCGGAAAGTGATATTCGAGAACTCGAGCAGTCCATCGCTCGAGAACTCGGAAAGTGATAATCGAGAACTCGAGAAGTTCATCGCTCGAGAACTCGAAAAGTGGTAATCGAGAACTCGAGAAGTTCATCGCTCGAGAACTCGAAAAGTGGTAATCGAGAACTCGAGATACGATAATCGAGAACTCGTGGTAATCGAGTTCTCGAATGATCTTGAATAATCGAGTGATTCGATTATGAGAACTCGATTATGCCCATCACTAATATATATATATATATGTGTGTGTGTGTGTGTGTGTGTACCTAATTTGAATTCTGACACTTTGAATTCAAAATATGTTTTTCGCAATCACAAGTTGCGACGGGACCGTACTCATTGGAGGCTATTGTTTCTAGAAACGACTCACATGTCCTCCCATGCCTGCCCGTCCTCCTGGGCGGTTACGTGTGTGTATCTGTGTAAGGACTTGTTTGTGTGTAGACGTGTGTATGTAGGAGTGTGTGTATGCATGACATGGACGCCACCGCCTAGGAGGAGGGAATTCCGGTGGACAGTGCTGGTAGTGGAGGCTAGGACCAAAGGAACAGCTCCGTCCTTCGGTGGACGGCGGTGCTGCAGAGGCTCCTGGTCCATTCTGAAAAAGGAACCGGACAACAAGGACGCTCAAATAAAAGCAATAAGCAATCGTGATTGCTCAAAAAAAAAAAAAAAAAGCTCTAACGATCCAGGTACATAAAATACAATCATAATACTAGAAGACCCGACAGACTTTGTTCTGTTCAAACTTTGTAAATTGAAAAGCTAAAAAATTTCAATAAACTATCAAGTGTTTGAACCGTTCTGTTGAAAAAAAGGAGTAAAAAAAACGGTTTAAGCTGCTATGGTGTTAAAATGCGCATTTTTATTACAACTTGATTTATCTAATGCCCACTGAGCAGTTGTTTTATTAACTATTTTTTCTCCCGTACTTGATGGTTTGTTCCTTCAGCCATACTTAAAGGATAAAAAGCGTCCTCATGTAAGAGTAAAAAACTAACTACCCATCTAGAACAAACGGGAACCCGCTGCAACATCCCCCATAGGGAAAAGAATAAAACAATCGAAAGGATATCGTTTAAAAAAATGATAAAGGCAAAAGCAGTTCTCTGAAGAAGCGAAAATCACTCATCCACCTCCCTCCCGATGTAAAATAAACATTCTTCAACTAAAATGACTAAAAACGCTTTCAAAACGAAACAATTCTTTGCTATTTAAAATACATCGCCAAATAAACAAAAATACAACACATTACATTAACAGTAGCTTTCAAATGTAAACAAATGAACGTGCAACTCTATTGTTTGTCGCCAAGCCACCACGTTACTGTAATCCAGCCGATCAGTGAGCGAAACCAACTCCGACCGAATAGCGGTCCGGTTTTTTGAAAGAAAACTTTTAAGACTTCATATATAGCCTAATTTGTTCTTTCCACCAAAGATAAAATCTTCCACTGCACTGATATTTTGTGCACAGAACTACCCTGTTGTATTTATCTGGACGAAAATAAAATTGGTTTCGTCTTTAAATTCTATCATCTTTTCCTTTAATAACGTACTGGTTAGTCTGATAATCCTTGAAGTATTCTTGATATTGGTGCCTAAACTCAAATGGATTTGAGCCGAGAAACAAGTGTAGCTAGGTACGGTACTTTCTGATCATTTGGTTAGGAAAACCTAAAGCACCGATCTGGTCACATGGTTCAACTACGACGACAGAGCACACGTTTTGCGTGAACTTTCCAGTACTTTACTTCAAAATATATCACGGAACCTAAAATCGTTACTTTCATGAGAAATGTGAAGGCTTCACTCTCTCTTTCTACGTTTTATCAATTCTCAAATGACATATCACAGTAGGAAATTTCATTACAAAAAGCAGAGCTGGCTTTCTTATTGTACTTTGGCAAAGCGTTAAATGTTTATTTCAGTTCTCGCTCAACAATAGGTTAAAATAAATATTAATCATTCGGGAGATATAACCATCCAATGTTTAAATTAACTAATTAATTAACAAAAACGGTTCCGATTCGATCCATCGCGCTTCGAAACCATGCTTGCCACAACTTAATTACACACAAAAAATTTGATCGAAATCGGTCCAGCCGTTTAAAAGCCTTATGGTGACAAACGTCCGCACAGAAGATTTTTATATGTAAAGACTAGAGGACCCGACAGACGTTGTACTGTTCAAACTTTGTAAATTAAAAAGATAAAACATTTCAATGAACTATCAAGTGTTTGAACCGTTTTCTTGAAAACAATAAGTAAAAAGAAAATGATTTAAGCTGCTTGGTGTCAAAATGCGTATAGTTATTACAACTTGATTTATCTAGTGCCCGTTGAGCAGTTGTTTTATTAACTATTTTTTCTCCTGTACTTGATGACTTGTTCCTTCAGCCATACTGAAAGGATAAAAAGCGTCCTCAGACATTAAGTGTAAAAAACTAACTACTCAACAACCCCAAAACAAACGGGCAATCCCGCTGCAACACCCTCCATATGAAAAAGAATAAAACAATAGAAAGGATATCGTTTAAAAACAATGATAAAGGTAAAAACAGTTCTCTGAATAAGCGAAAATCACTCATCCTCCCCCCCCCCCTCCGGATGTAAAATAAACACATTCTTCAACTAAAATGACTAAAAACTCTTTAAAAACGAAAAACAATTCTTTGCATTTTGAAATATTTCGCCAAATAAAAAAAAGCAAAAAATTACATTAACAGTAGCTTTAAAATGTAAAAAAAATTATCACGTATCTCTATTGTTCTTAGCCAAAGTCACCAAGCCACCGCGTTACTGTAATCCAGCCTATCAGTGAGCAAACCCAACTCCGACCGATTAGCGGTCCGATCTTTTGAACGAAACCTTTTTAAACTTCATATATTGTCTAATTGCTCTTTCCGCTAAAGATAAAGATCTCCCACTGCACTGATCTTTTGTATAGAGAACTACCCTGTTATAATTTATCTAGACGAAAATAAAATTTGTTTCGTCTTTTTCTTTAATAATGTACTGATTAGTTAGATAATCCTTAAAGTATTCTTGACATTGGTGCGAAAACTCAGATGGATTTGAGCTGAGAAACACATGTTGCTAGGTACGGTACTTTCTGATAATTTAGTTAGGAAAACCTAAAGCACCGATCCGGTCACATGGTTCAACTACGACGACAGAATACACGTTTTGCGTGAACCTTTCAGTACTTTACTTTAAAATATATCACGGGTCCTAAAATCGTGCTTTCAAGAAATGAAGGCTTCACTCTCTCTCCCTCTCTCTACGTTTTATCTATGCTCATTTGACATATCACAGTAGGAAATTTCATTATAAAAAGCAGAGCTGACTCTCTTATTGTCCTTTGACAACGGGTTAAATATTTATTTCAATTCTCGCTCAACAATAGGTTAAAATAAGTATTTATCATTTGGGAGATATAACCATCCAATGTTTAAATTAATTAATTAATTAACAAAAACGTTTCCGATTCGATCCATCGCGCTTCGAAACCATGCTTGCCACAACATAATTACACACAAAAAAAATTGATCAAAATCGGTCCAGCCGTTTAAAAACCTTATGGTGACAAACGTCCGCACAGAAGATTTTTATATATTAAGATAAGTTCGCCAAATAAACCCATGTTGACCAATGAGGTAGACCAATGTAGACCACCCCCATTTTCCTGTACAAAAGTTGGTTGAATCGCTTTATTCCCTCAAAAGTCAATCATTTCCTTTCAAACCAATCATTTCCATAATCTTCACACATAAATTGTAGTTCAATGCATTTGTCGGTTCTACACGACTAAATTTAATTTTTAGTTATTTTAGGGAAGTGGGGGATGTGGCAGACGAACAGACCGACACACATTTTTCCCATATTAAATCCTTACACTTCAAATTTCCACTTTTCATTATTATTTAATTTTATTTTATTTATTCTTGATTTTTTTGTGCTTTGCTATAATTTTGCAATGCATTACGCCACTTTTCACGTCTTGAATTCATTTTTTTAAAATTTTAATCGGAAAATAGGCTAAAAATTGAAAAGAAAAATCATAATATTACATTTTCAGCACTTTTTTAGTTATATCTGATTTAGTAAGTCATAAAATTAAACAACATTAACTATTTGATTAATTTCATGATCTTTCAACATGAACTTTAGTTGAATAAATTTGTCTGTTCTACACGGCTAAAATTATATTTAGGTTATTTTGTTTCACCTAAAAGTTAAGTTCTGGAATAAACCTATAGCATAATTTCTCCTTCCAAAAGCCTCATTATTGACAGCATTCCAAAGATACTAAGGTCAAAATTGAGCTTTCAGGCCCTCATTAATAACTGTTTCTAAAATTAAAATGACCTTACTCCTGTTATACTTAGTTGAATAATTCAAATTAAAGGCTTGAGTCCGAACGAGGTATCATTTCAAACTACTCTGGAGTTAATAATCGAAAATGATTCAATGTTTGGGCACAATAATTTCTGAATTTAATAAAGATAGTGATTAAAATCATTCAATTTACGAGAACTATGTTTTAGAAAACGTGTTTCACGTAATGGAAAGTAACAGCTGTAAATACTAACATTGATAACATTAATTTTTAATTATAAATTACAGAAGACATTTTTTTTTTTTGCTAAAAATAAGGTATTGAACGAGAATAACAAAATTGTTAATTGTTACAAAAGCTTCTTAAACCTCGGTATCATCACATGAGGTTATAAGAATAAAAATATGACGACTGTCTGCTGCAAACTTTCATCGACAGATTTGCGAAGATTTTGCTTCCACTGAAGCCATTAAATCGTCTGTAGTCAATGGAGGGCGACCGGAGCGCTCTTCGTCATTGACGTTGTCACGACCATCTTAGAATTCTCTTATCCATTGCTTTCACTCATAGCAGTATCACCGTACACTTTGCAAATCTGTCGATGAATTTCTGCAGCAGACAGGTTCCTTGCTGACAAATAGTGGAGCGATCACTGAGCGAACCTCACATGCGGCGGGCGAATTCATAGTCTTAAACATTATGAAAGTATAGAACATATCCGTACAAGTTAGCTACACAATTGAAAATGAGCACAGTTGTTCCCGAGGCGGGCCGGTACACGACGCACGTGTTCGTTGTGGTATTTGCGCGAACTACCGGTGTTTAAAAGAAAACGGTCCTTACTTAAAAAAACACACGCCTCGTATTAAAACGGTTTTAATTTGAAATACCTCTAAGATATCATTCGGTTCATAAAATCAGTTCAGCTGATTGACACTCTTTAAAGGTGAAAATATCACGTATTGCATATATTAATATGAAATTACATTCACTTCAAGATCGTCATTTTGGGGATTTCACCTGATACTATTACATAAGCGGTTTTGACAACAGTAATGGCAGTAATAACAAAGATAAGACCTGCTAAAAGCACTCTCAATCAAGGCTCCTTGAAAAAAACATCAAAATCGGTTCAACCGCTTAGTAGCTACTGTGCCACTGACGACACAGAACGACACGTCAAACACATAGCCCCTCTTCTTTGTTGCGTATGGAGTTGAAAAAGAGGGAAATCAATGGAATCTCTAGCTGACAGGATAACATTTACTTTAACAAGATCACAACAAAAGCAATATTGACAATAAAGTAGACTACAATGTATCATTATTGATGAAGCATATTTAGAGATGACATCACTTGAGATAAATTTGATGAATAACGGCTATTATGAGGTTTATGAAATATCTCGATAAGACGATAAGTACTATCATAAATTTCTGCAATGTCATTTTTTCTCACGTTAAATCATGTTTTTCTAGCAATAAGTAAAAAATGCTTTCGTTTTACTGCCTGTTACTTTTGAGTAAAAGACTTGTCGATAATATAAGTTTTCATCTTGCTCACGATACGTCAATTAGTTAAAGATGCGAGACTCGTTCGTGTATAATATAAGTAAGATTTAAAGAGAGTTCTATTTTTGAGTTTTGAAGTTTATTTGAAGTTCATGTATGAAGTTTACTGGTTAAGTTCCCAAAGGGAGCAAATAAGTCTATGGATTGCGTAGCTTTGCTAGAATTGCAGGCGAGTAATTTTTTTATACTAGTTTGCAATCCCGTCGTTGCGTTGGCCATGTTTGCAATACTGCTTTCGGAATTTTCTTAAAAAAATGAAGAAGGTGCCAAGATATTACATTATGGCTACCTAAATTTACTATTAATTGCCAAAGACATGACTGGCTTTAAATGGGAACACACTGTAAAAAAAAATTCGAAACGTTACTGGTTATTTCCGTGGCACATTTCAGGATTTCAGAGGTTTTCACCTATTTCCCTGCAAAATCAAGTATTTTCGCAAAAAAGTTTCCTGAATTGCTAAAAGGTGCACGAATGAAGACTTTTCACTGGTAAGAAAAATGTTTTTTGCTACCAGTTTAAAGGTTGGCTGAGCGTTTTTATTAAGTGTATCGGCTTTAGTTTAATTGCGGCCCGTCTGGATTGACTAAGCTCCCAATGAGAGCAAATAAGTCACTAGATAGCTGCAGGAAAGGAATGTGTCTGGTTCGTGCTTGCAATTCTCCGTGTAGCTTTGGCCATGGTTGCGCTAATGCTTCTGGATCTTTCTTGGTATACCAGGAAGGTTCTAGTCAAATACTTAAACCTGTTCAATTTTTGTAGAAGGTACACGACTGGCTTTAACAGAGTAGATTTCCCAGTATTTTAGGAAGGTTGTTGGTTTTTGTAAGATATGTTGTTACTGGTTGAAATTGGGCACATCAGCTGCCTATTATTTTCCAGGAACGTTTCTGAATCGTTTTTACAGTGCAGTTCTGAATTTTTCATGAGGCTTCCAGGATAATTTCAAGAAGGTTACTGAATTTTATCGGAAAACAGTCCTGGTTTTTGCAAGATATGTTACTGGCAGAAATTACGCGCATTAGCTGTTTATTATTTACCATGAACGTTTCTGAATCGTTTTTACAGTGTTTATGGAGAGTCATTCTCGTATGAGAATAAATAAAATATACTTACGCAAGGGTTTTGCTAGTAATAGCGTTTCTATAATATTAAGTGTTGTTTTTCCATTAGTTGAATGCACAATAAAAACAATTCAGAAACGATCCTGGAAAATAGTGGGCATCTATTGAGCCGAATTTCTGCCAGTAACATACAGTGAAACCTGTGTAAGTTGACCACTTGCGGTGCACTACTTTAGTCGTCTACTTAAACAGATGGTCAACTTATGGAAGTTGAATTATATGATATAGATCTAATTCTGTGCCTGAAAGGAACAGTCAACTTAGACATGTGGTGAACTTATAAGGATGGTTAATTTTACAGGTTTTACTATATCTTGCAATAAACAGTATCGTTTTACACCAAAAGTCAGTCACCTTCCTGAAAATACCCTTGAATCTTTCTAATATAGGCTGAAATAGGGTGAAAAAAAAATTGTTTCTAGTTTCATTTACATGTGTAGTATACGAACATAACAAGGAAGAAGCAAAAGGAGAAACATATCAGAATCGATATAAATTTACTTTCTCATCGCAAAATTTTCCACATAATTACGAATTTGTACTACAAAATCTCACAATTTGAAAGACAATCTTGCCTATTCTCGAAAGTGAAAAAATAAAGGAAATAAAAAAGTTTTTCATCATTTGGATTCTTTCGTGACAAATAGCACATCATCCTTGGATATTAGTTTCCTAAAATCGCTATGAAATTCCATTTTCCACGTCTCGCCGGTGATTCTGAGGGTTCCAATACCAGAGAACGGAATGCTCACGTTTCGTTGGGTATGTAGACCTTTTTCCACAAAAGCCTGAAACTCATATAGGAAATAAATCACCTTTTGCCTACTTAGGCCGCATTTCAGGGCTATGGCGCTGGGGTTCAAGAGCTTCTGTGGAATTTTCACTGGAAAAGAATACAAAGGTTAGTGATATCTTCGCTTTGGTTTTTCAATAGCAAAATATGTAGTGTGAGCCTTTATTCGTATGCCATTTCCAACGTTTCCGATATTTTTCTCGGGACTTGAGCCCCAAACCTGTTTTGTTTTGTTTTTATTCCATATTGGTGGAAAAGGTGAGAATTTATATTGGCCGACGCTTTCAGTTTCAAAGAGTTCTAAATCTTTTTCAATTGTATCGTCGCATGTTTCAAATACCAATGAAATTTTTTGAAAACACTAAAATATTTTATTGATAATTTACATTTTTATTCCGGGTATTCCAGGAGTTGTCTCATTTGCTATGGGTACGTTAGCAGTAACTGCACCCACTACAAAACCACTTCTTTTTGCAAAAACACTTCATTTACATCACCAACAAAGCACCGTTTTGTTAAGAAATAGTTTTTTTTAAGGAAAAGGACAGCCTTTTATTTAAAAATTCATGCAGTATTTCAAGAAACTAAAAAGGAGGGTTCATGTGAACACGTACGTGCGTGAGTAGTTATATTATTCTTTGATTATTGATTGTGGAATGAATATTTGATGTTTGATTTTTTTTTAATTTACTTTTATGCAACAATTCTTATTGATAAAGATCACAGCTTAACGCTGTCGTTTGGAAAGACAAACAGAGCGATTCTAAGCATGAGATATCATGCGAGACTAACAAACTTTCAACGAATAGTTGCAAAAAATTAAAGGAATAATAAAATAAGGTAGAATAAAATGAGGCAGTTTCCGAAAGTTTAAAAGTATTTTTTCTAAAAGAACATGCTTAAAAACATAGGATTTGACCATTTTTTAAATAATTTGACGAAGTTTAATCCAAAATTTTTTTTTTTAAATCGATGTGCGTTCATTTTTACGCTTCTTTCCATGACATGACAAACGATGAAATGCCATTCACTGATGCAAATCGCTTCGTTGCTCACATGTGCAACCAACGATATGGTTGATAGCTAGCGTAGAGCGCAATGTTTATATTCGCTTCTTGATTATCATAATGTAGAAACGTGGCAGACACATGCGCCAAAGTACATCATTTGTAAATTCATAAAGACCACGACCATTTTTTTTTTCAAAATCGAACATTTTGAAAAATTAATTAAAAAATTAAGCGTTGGGAAAATGATATTTTTCTCGCTCCATGTTATTTTTTTAGCTTATTCTATCAATTTCAGCCACTAAAAGTACTACTTTTGACTAAAGGAAACAATGTTATTATGAATTATAATTTATATGCAAATATTTCGTAAATAATGTGCAATAAAACTTTTTATTAACACTTTAATTAAGTCAAAGCAACTTTTTGAGCAAAATTAACTTTTGGGAGTTAAATACATACTTTTTTTTTTGCTTGAAAAGTAAAGTAAAAAAAAGAAGTTTAATTGCACAAAATTTCAAAGAACTACAGACACGTGTTTCAGCGTTACAAGGAGCGCCTTTTCAATGAAAAAGAAATGAATTTATGGGTGATAAGATATCCGACAGAAGCCTAGATCTGAAGGATTTCTTTTTCCTCTTGTCAGAAATATTTTCCTACATAAGTTCATAGCATTGAGAAAGGCGTTCTTTGTAACGCCGAAACAGATGTCTACAGTAATCTGCAATTTTTTGCAATTAAACGTTATTTTTTCTTATATTACCTCTTGGGGTTAAAATTTCTGAAGTGCTATGAACCAATGTCAATTTCTTTTTAAAGATTGGAAGGGTTACATTATTTCTTACAGTATCGGTATTAAAGCCAAGCTGACACTTGATTTGCCATTTGTAATTTGACTTAAAATTTTGACTAATAGTTGCCAATCTTAGGCGTCACTTTAGTTTTCATTTTGTTTCTTTACTCCGTTTTATGTTTAAATGTTACCTTCATCGCTCTTAAAGAAACATAAGTCATTGAGTTAATTGCTTGGAATTGACATTTTGTATCCGTAAATTACCTCTATATCCGCAATATGTTAATCACAACGAATCTAAAGTTTAAATTTTGCCCCACATAGTTTATCAAGCTAGATAAAGACATAGGGGCAGCATAAACATATTTAGATTTTAAAACAAGTAGACGAGAACAATGTATTTATTTCGGCAAAAGTAAACTGATTTATCTTGGAATCAAGCTCCAGTAAGGCTTCTGTATATTTTTAATAAAAATTTAATTGTTGTTAGTTGTTTATTCCAAGAGCCGAATATAATAAATTAAGTGCGTTTATTAAGGCCAACCAAAGATTCAGGATATATCGCACTTTATGATTCAATCGGCTCTACCTTTTGTACATTCATTCATCTAGTGACTCAAAGAAATATAAGAAGAAATTATTACTTGCGAAAATTTGGTTTATCCCCAGTTTCGCCGACCTTTCAAATTTTCTACCACCTTTAACATATTAAAAGGTATAATTAAAACTGAAAAATAGGGGCGAGGGGGGGGGGGAATGTCGGCGAAATTGGGGAGATACTGAAAATTTAAGTTTAAAGTATTACTGACAGCTGCTCAACAAATAATGGCGAATTGGCCTTGTTAGGAACACAAGGTCTTAATAGGGCCAACTTAGAAAAACACCAAGTCAAGCTATAAAAATTGTTTCCTCAGAGGTGGAAAATACGCGAAAGTTTTTTTTTTCCTAGATCAGATGGCAGGAAGAGAAGGTCCATTTATTGGTGCTCAATTTTGTTTCTAAAAATCAGGTAAGCTATGACTGAAATTCTTGAATGAAAAAAAAAAAAGGAATAAAAACAAAGTCTAAATAAATGAATCAATTAAACAACGTTTTGAAGCACAAAAATTGCAAATTACCGAAGACACGTGTTTCGGTGTTACAAGGAGCACCGTTTTCAATGCAAAGAAGTGTGAGCTTCTGGATGGAAATCATCCGAGGAAAGATTAGACTTAGAGATTAGTCATCCGAGTTTTCCTCGGATGACTTTTCATCCTGAAGCTCACATGTCTTTGCATTGAAAAAGGTGCTCCTTGTAACACCGAAACACGTGTCTGCAGTAATTTGCAATTTTTGTGCTTCAAAACGTTGGTTAATTGATTCATTTAATTTTCAGCGCAATGGTATTTATTCGTTATAAAGTCTAAATGAAATTGTCAATAAATCCCAATGCTTTAGACTGATAACAAATCCACTAATTATCGAAGGAAAAAAACAGCAAGGAGTAAATACCTTCATACGGTAACCTTGACCATCTTATTCTGAACTTGGAAGCTAGACTATTCGAGAGTTGAAACACGGGTTTTTGTGTGACTACATACTTCAGTGGAGAATGTGACACGAGAAGCCTTTGCTGAAATAACGTAAACAGTCCAATGCCACGAACTAGTACTTCCTGAAAAGTAACATAAGTAATGTAGTGCATCATAGAAAAATATGTGATTAAAAAAATGCTTAAAATTGTTTGTATGTTATCTTGAATATATAATGGATTTTAAATTAAGTTAATTAATTAACTTACTGTACTTATTCAAGCTTAAGCACATATGCAACAAGTCCTTGTATTAAATGAAAAACTATAAATAATATATGTAAGGATTATAAACAGGTATAAACATTTCAAATAATGAGAAAATAATGAGACATCTCTCAAATTTATTAATGTGACTATTATGTTTTTCATTTTGTCTCTGATGTAAAAATTCTTTGTACTCAAAGACATCCATCTTTGAGTACGGAGACGGAATAATGAACACATAAAATCACAATTTAACACTGTAAAAACAATTCAGAAACGTTCCTGGAAAATAATGGGCATCTGATGTGCCCAATTTTTTTCTCAGTAACATGTCTTACAAAGAACATAAACGTTTTCCGCTATATGTCCGTAACCTTTTTCAAATTATTCTTGAAACTTTCTGAAGAATTTGGGAATCTCCCCGGAAAAGGTCAGTCGGGAACCTTCCTGCCCAGGTAAACCGATTTGACTGCATACACTGTAAAAACGATTCAGAAACGTTCCTGGAAAATAATAGGCAGCTGATGTGCCCAATTTCTGCCAGTAACATATCTTGGAAAAACCAGGAACGCTTTCCCCTGGAAGTCAGTAACGTTTCTGAAATTAACCTTGAAACTTTCTGCACTCTGCAGAAGTGCGAAATCTCCCCTGTTAAAGCTATTCATGACTTCTAAAAAAATCAAGTAGGTTAAATGTTATCGATTAGAACCTTCCTGGTTTACCAAGAAGACTCCATAAAAATCAGATCGACCACGGCTATGCAAGAGGGAACCAAGCATATCTCTTGCCTGCAATTCCAGCCTTACAAAGCTGTAGCTATCCATTGACTTTTTCGCCCCCATTGAGAGTTTAGTCAATCTGGACAGGCCGTAAGCAATCTTAGGCCGATATACTTAATAAACACGTTCATTCAATTTTTAAACTGGTTACTAAAAATATTTTCCACAACAGTGAAAAGTCTGCACGCATGCAACTTGTAGCGATTCAGGAAACTTTTTTGTGCTGATACTTGTTTTTACGGGGAAATAGGTGAAAACGTGTGAAATCCCGAGACGTTCCAAGAAAATAACCAGTAACGCTTCGGAATTTTTTTACAGTGTAGGCCCTAGTTCGGCCGTAATAGAGGTCCAAAGTTTCTAGCTTGGCTCCAGAGAGAAGCACTGGTTTATCCTTGGAAATTAAACTTTTATTACTCTTTTCTTGATATTGCATTGCAGTATCGCTCAAGTGAATGCCTTCACAGTATAGAGTAAATTTCACCGCACCTGCGTTGTACTAACAAGAGACGCGACAGATGTTAGGAGAGCTAATATTGTGCCAAAGTTTCAAATTCCAAAGAAAACGCTAGTGCAGTTCCGGTGCCAAAAAAGCAAATGTAGACCCTCCTTGGTGCCGAACTAGAGCCTTAGCACTTAAACTATTTTACCTGGGCCCCATTAATCAGTACGAACTGACCTAAATCCAGAAGATTATCCAGATTCAGGATCCTCAAGTTTCTGTTGCATGAAATACACTGATCTCCAAGACTCCAGAATCGCAATGGCGTTTACATTGGAATTCGAAACTTTGGGACAATATCTACCCTCTCAAGCGTCTCTTGTCAGTACAATAACGGTAGGAAGAGGAGAATTTATTATTTGTTGAAAATGCATTTAATAAGCTTTCGTACTGAAATGTAAATGTAAGAAAAAGGCTGAAAAAAAAGTAATTTCAAAGGAAAACCATTGCTTTTCTGGACTCAAATAACAACTTTGGACCCCTGTTGCAGCCAAACTAGGGCCTATACAGTCAAACCACTTTACCTGGGTTCATATCTAATGCGAACTGACCTAAATCCAGAATTTCATTCGTATCTGTGACCCTCAAGTTCGCGCCGTTTGGTAGTAAGCTCAAAATAAGAGCAAATAAGACTCTTGGTTCCGTTCATGGTATCGTCTGTTTTTCACAAGAAAGCACATTACTCCTCCCTCGTCACGTGGTATCCGATGATTCTATTTCGCTGTTTTCGGCAGAAGGTATATTCGGATCATAGCATTTTGTTGTAAAAGCAGCGGTTTTCAAAATGTAAGAATAACTAAAATGACAACAAGCAAGTGAAACAAGTGGTGTATAGGACACTAAGACTTTTTCAACCGGGAAGGTAAGGGAATTCTTCAGATCTCGTTCAGGATAATTTCAGGAAGGTTACTGAGTTTTAGCATAAAGCATTTTTGTCTTTTTCAAGATACGTTCCTTGCAGAATTTGGGCACATCAGCTGATCATTATTTTCCAGAAACGTTTCTGAATTGTTTTTACAGTGCATAAACGAAAGTCTAATTTCAATTGTATAAGGCGAAATTTGTCAATGAAGCGGAAACTCAGCAGGGGACTTTTGTTTGCCATTGCCGAAGAGAATCAATGAAAACAATTCTATAAAAACAAGATTGGTACATGAAAACCAGGAACGCAAATTACTTTTTCTCGGCATATCCGGTGGAACTGCCTTCTGCGATGTCTTTTTTTGTGGAACTGCCGGGACTTGACGTAGTAGTGGAAAAACTGACCGTTCCACATTTAAACTACTTTGAATATCTCCTCCAGAAAGTCTCCGCATGTTCCACCAGAAAAATACGGGCAACTGGAAGAACTTCGAGAGAAGTCTGATAATGTAGGACAAATGTTCTATGAGTCACCGTTCGCTATAAAGGGCGTAGATAGAACAATAAAAGGCCAAAAAGGTTCAGACAAAGTTGTGAGAGGTGTTACCTTTGTATTTGACGGTGTCTTTCATCAGACCCTTAATGTGGTGCCCTAGAGGAACGCGTGCAGATATACTTCAAGCCTGATTAAAATCGTCTCCTCTTAGGAGCTCTTTACAATCCCTGTATCTTAAGAAAAACCCATTTAAGAGATGGTTGTAAGCTTTACTAGAGTCTTTTACTGCAAGAAAGTAACCGGAAAACACATGGTACAAGATATCTAATCAAAATAGATGAGTTGGGGGAATTTCTCTCTAAATGATTTTATCTTGAATGTTTATCCTGACATTAAAACTTTTTAGCAAAAAAATTACACGTGGATTTCGTGGATGCGTGAGAGGACAATAGTTTTTGCCAACAACGCCGCGCATTATGCACTTGAATTCTTTAACTCCCTTAACTCCTCAGGACTTCTCTTCATACTGTTAAAGTTATAGGCCATAGCCAAATAAATTTTACTGCGCAAATTACATTTGCATTATCTATTCAATGGAAATAGACCCCAATTAAAATCACTACGAAATAATATGATTGAGATTACTGTTCTTACATCAACAGCAGCATATCATTTGCCTTCATTTTCCTTGCATCCCAATGGTCCGTGCATAATTAATTTTCTAATTTAAGTGATCACTATTTCCAATAAAAAATTCCTTATGCCATCACCATCATCAAATTTGAAGTTCAAATATACAACTATACGATATGTAGTACAACGTTATATTGTATTGTTTATTAGGGATTATATATTGGTCTCTCTTAATCAGGAAATGAGGTAAATTTATTTGTTTCAAATCTCATAAAAACGAAATAAAATTTTTTTCTTATTATTAAATTTTAAACTAAAAAGTACCTACATGATATTTATTTAAGATATAAATTTTATTTAACCCGAACAAGGTCGGTACGGTCCGCTAGTCTGTCAATACAGTGAAATTTCGTTACAGCGAACTTCAAGGTACCGCAAACTTTGTTTGTTGTAATGGAATTAAAAGTTTATTTCGTTGAAACAAATATTTCACTCGATTCGTATTCGTTGTAACGGGATTTCACTATAAACACAACTCTACGCACTAGACGTGCTTTGGCATAAACCAGAATTAAAGATAGTAAATCAGTGCTTTAGACACGGGGAGAAGTTGTGTCAGAAAGCAAATGTTTTTCGCATACTTTTGAAACAATGAATATTCATCACCGTAAAAGTTCCGAGTCTATATGTAGTATGAAGAAAACGGAAACAACCATTCCATTTTCAATGAACTGTAAGCAAGAATCGCAAGACTACAAATAGCAATCCTAATACTAATAAAAGCAATTCCTTACTCTTAGCTGCAGCAAACGTACATGCTATCTTCCCACGTTTGGTATGGAATTGACAATTGGCCAGATAAAACGATTCTATCTGAATGATTTTGAAAATGAAAAGCTTGATGCGTGTATTTCATGCATTTCAATTTGACCCTGCTTTATTTAGAGTCTAACATACATTTGTGAAGATAAACTGACATCCCTGAAAGCTAATAGATACATCCTCTTCTGTTAGCAAACCAGATATTCGTTTCTTTTAAAATCATCGGTGATCAAACATTACGTGTTACGACTTATGTTTCAGAATTTCTATTCATCGTCGCATTCATAAAAGAAAACAAAAAATATACATACCTGATTTTCGAGCAAATGGTCTTTTATAAAAACTCCTATTTCTTCAAATATTCTCATCAGTTCTGGTGAAGAGAATTATAGAATTTTTTTTCAGTTTGCAAAAACTGCAATTTTATAGATTTACCTATTATTTGGTGTCAAAAATAGTTGTGGTCTCCAAAATACTGTCTGACCACAGATTATACGGAAAGGCTAATATCGAATTTACTGGCGGAGATAAACGCGTCTATTCCTTTTCAGGGGTAGTAGTTTTTCTGATACAGATATGCGCGTTTGCCTCTTAATTATTTCGACCCAGTTTCTTAAAAATGTCAATTTATTCATTGCAATATTTTTTTAAATCAAAACCTTATTCAATCTAGATTTCTCACTCAAAAGTTAATTGATTTATTTTGTTTACAATATAATTTTGAGCTTACGATTTTGCTTTTAAATTTCCGAACGAAATGAGAACACTTTTTTTTCGCTGTTTCCATAAAAACTCATTTTGTTTCCACTCATTATTAACAGCAATGAAGACAATCCTCATACATATAATAGCCGGCGATGGAGTAACGTGCGTGTTTCAACAATGAAACTCGTGCTACGGCAGGATAATTCGATAATATGTTTTGGTAATGTTTAACATGCAGGGAAAGGCTTTATTGTGACAAGGCTGAACTCGATCCGGTAACTTAACTGTTTTACTGGTAAGACAGTAATTTTAGGAAATTGAAGAAGCAAAAAAATGGTTGAAAATTAACGCTATCCACTGGAGTTTAGGGTTAATCCACTGGAGTTAGGGTTGAAATTTCAAGTATCAAAATGTCACCAAACATATCAAAATGTCCCAAGCAGTTCATAGACTTATTTGCTCTCTTTGGGAGCTTAATCAGTATGGACGAGCCGTATTCGAAACGAAGCAGATAGACAAGATAAATACGCTCAGTTCATCTTTAAACTCTCTCTAAAAATATTTTTCACAACAATAATAAGTCTGCATCCATGCGCAGTTCAGGAGCAATCCGTGCGCAGTTCAGTGTAGCAATTCAGGAAACATTTCGGCAATGATACTTGATTTTGATTTTTCCAGGAAGTACATAAAAACCATTAAAATCCCTAAACGGTATACGGAAATACTCTGTATTCTTTCGGAATTTTTTTACAGTGTAGTGCATTAAATGTAGAAGTCTATCCCGCATCGAGCAATGTGATCGTAATTCTTTAAAAAAAAAAAAAAAAAAAAAAAAAAAAAAAAAAAAAAAAAAAAAAAAAAACAGGAAAAAGTTGTTCCTCTCTATTGTAAAATTATCATAATGTGACTTATGTTCCTCTGGCTCTGAGGTACAGAAATAATCAACCAATAAATAAAAACAAGTCATTAACTTAATTGAAAAGTTCCATTAAAATGCAAAACTAAATTATGAGAAGCAAAGATGGCAAAGTTTGCTTCATGTTATAATCATTTCCTCGTCTTGTCTAAAGACTTGTTTCGTTAAAACTTTAAATTTAAAATTTGGGAAGGTTTGGTTAAATGTGAAATTTCCGATTTTGATTCATTGGCGACAACGTTTTTGGCTCAAGTGCCTAAGCGAGGATTGTTTTTCCTTAATTACGTAAACTAAGAGTTAGAATTAATCCATTTGCATAGGGTTATCATAAAACAACAGGATTACCAAATTATAATTTTTCACGCCAAAAGTTTGGAAACCACGCTAGTTTCTGTTCCCTGAAAATGTAACCTTACGATTTAAACTATGATAATGAATAAGTTTCAAATTTTAGCAATATTTATTTAAGCAATATTTTTTTAAGCAGTGTTAGACAAACAGGTAAGTTTTTTGTTTTAACTGCCTTGGCGAAATGTATTTAAAACGTGCCAAATGATCCGCATTTTAACAATCTCTCGCAATTACTCAGTGAAGTTTTAAATAACCTGAATTGAAATGCTAAATAAAAAAATTCTATATTACCTTCATGGGTGTACTCTCGAAAATCGCAGGTAGAGCTTTCCAGTAGTGCATCAGCAAAAATTTTTAGTTGGCTCATGTTTTCAAGAAACCGAAATTCGCTACAACGCAAAATTAAAGGCCAAAAACTAAAACTCAAAATCTTCCCGATAAATGATAGCCATTTGTTTGATTAATATAATAAATAATTTTATAAATACAAATAATTATATTTTGCTGATATTGAATCGTAAAACTTTAAACTAAGTAAATTTTAAATCAATAATTGTTTGTTGCCATGTTGCAAAATATGTTTTCCTGTCATTATTTTGAAGTTGATATTTTCGCTTAAAAATAAAATAAAAGGCTTGTGCCAATCTCAGATAACATTTTATTATTATTTGTTTTAAATGTGTCAATGTTTTCTTCATGAGTGTATATCAAGTACAAGATATTCATTAGCAATAAGTAACTGCTCTTAAGCCAGGGCAAAGGCAATATATACCGAAAGGCCGGATATTACATCTAGCCTTATTACGAAATTATTGGTCTAGAATATTTAGTAACCGTGTCAATAATAACGGCAGTCACTTAGATGTCATAACCAGGCTGTGAATATACTGCATGTAGTTCTACCTTAGCCCTGGCCTTAGAATTGCTGCTTTTTACCAAAGTTTTTACTTTCAATTATTAGAGTTGAACCGCACCATTGCTGCGAACTTTCATTAGTATGCTAACTTTATTTTTGCTACCAGTTTGTTGGTAATCTTAGCTGCAATGAGGGAAAATCTGCCTTCAGCATGAACAGTGTCTCTTTTACATTAGTGACTCCATATCAAAGACGGAACTGCTGGATGTGATAATCGGACTGTCGGCATATAGCAAGAAGGGGTTGTGAGTTCGATCCTCAACGGTGGTTGGGAATCCTGTAAATTCCTTTTGTATTAAAATACATATCGGAAAGCGATCATAATTTGTCTGCGTAAGGAGATTTTGATTTAAAAAAAAAAAATAGTAATCGCTCGACTTTCCAACAGAAGATACTGCGGAAGTAAGCCCAAAGTGGGTTGGGTTTTTGCATTTGCGCCCCTTTAACACGAGTAACAACATGAAGGACTCATGTATCGGCTAATTACGGGTAGTAAGCACGTTTCTTTAACGTACCCGCTTTTAAGGTAAGACGCTTACAAAGTGTTTTGCTATTTTCATTAAAAAATTTCGACTTATTAAAATTCTGATTACTTTACAATGATTCATAATATGAGACCGTGAGAAGCAAAGGGATGCAAGTGGACTATTTTTAAGTTTCGAGTAAAACGCATTTAAAGATCCGATCCTAGGTAGGCTTTTATTGATTTTTTTTCTAAATCATACTATACAGCAGCACCTAACAGGGCTATTAGTACAATCTCTTGCCCCGAGACAAATGAGAGGTTCACCTATAACCATGTGTACTGGTTGTCTCCAAATTTTTAATTTTGCCACTTACATCCCTTTGCTTCTCACTACTTTATATGTCCTTGTCAGTTTTAAATATTAATTTTTTGAAATTTATGAATATCCTCAAATAAATAATAGCCGATGATAAAGTAATCCGCGTGTTTCAACAATAAAACTCGCGCCACGGCATGATTCGCAACTCCAATAAACTATAGGGGCGCTGCAGCCACTGTTTAATGGCGGATGAAAAAGGTAAAACAAACAAATGCTGTAACTTATAACTTGCTTTGACGCTTTGTGAATGACAGTAGTTTTTCATCGTGTTTGTGGGAAGCTTTCTTCCCTACTGTTCTGAAATTACATTACACTATAAACTATCTGAAGCCTGTATTTTACCCCAAAGAAAACAAGTGGAATGGAATGTTTTACCTTTTTCGGTAGTATTGTAAATCACAGCAAGGTAGCGTATTCGAGCTCTGGAGTTGCGAATTGACGCTATCTACTAGAGTTTAGGGTTAATCCACTGGTGTTAGGGTTAAAATTTCAACTATCAAAATATCACCAAACAGGCAATTACTTCGTTCAAATGTAGAAACAATTTTCACCCATCATACCATTACGGGCGACTTTCTAGTTATTTAAGAACTGTCTTTGCCTTTCACGACTAAGATTTGTGGTTATAGTTGGTTAAAATGAATTCATGTTCATGGGCAAAGCGTGCAAATTAGCTAAAGGTTTATCAGTTCAGCATATTTTGCAAGTGGTCAGTAAATACAAAAGAAACCGCCTCTAGCGTCGTTAGATTCCGATTACATATCACCTTGTCAAACTGACACAAATGCAGAGTTTTAGTTTGACTTAATCTTAAGTCTTTGAATCAAATGGTTTTGAAAAAAATCCTACGCTCCCTTTTATCCCAACTGACCTTTCTTAAATTTAAAAAAAAATGGAATATGTCATTGTAATTTTCTTATTTTATAAACTAAAATATTAATCGTATCAGTTTTAATAAGTAATGCTTTAAAAATTCATTTAAATAAATGTTTGGCTTTCATCTCATATTTACAGATAACTAGGATGCATAAAACTCTCTCATTATTCTTGATTTATGGGTCCGGAATATTCAAGTAAAATGATATCACATGTACTTAATTTATTACTGTTAAGATATTTGCTCGCAACACTTAATCAACAGCGTGGAATGGTAAACCCTTGAAATGAAAAATAGTTGAAATTATATTTTGGAATGCTGCAGCTTTATTTTGTGAAATGTGTGTTAAAAAGTGGACTTTGTTCGGAGTATTAAGCTTATGTTTCTATTGAAGTTAAAAAGAACATTTTGGAGTACATTTTGCGTTAATGTTTTGTTAAAAAAGTTGGTAAATCGAGGAATGCTGGCATACAGTAGGAAAAGTTATAGCAAGAAGAAGATTATTATTTTAGTATAGCATCCTCATGTATATGATAGCCAATGATCGAGTAACGCTCCTGACGTCATCAGCAATGAAACTCGCGCCTTGGCGTGATAATTTGATAACATGCTTTGGTAATGTTTATATTGCAGGGAAAGATTTTATTGTGACAAGGCTGAACTGGATCCGGTCCCCATTTCAGGGGAATAAAGAAAAGAAAAAGTGGTCAGTAATGAACGCTATCAACTTCAGTTTAGGGCTCATGCACTGGAGTTAGAGTTAATATTTCAACTACAGGCTTCTCACTGCCGTAAAAATAATTTTAGTTACCATTCTGAAGTTATGTTTAGCTTCTTTATTTGTTGTTTCGTTTTCCATTCAGTTGCCACGGGATACCATTGTTGCTCTCGCCTCACAGTTTCGAAAATTGGAGCAATCTTTCTGAAATGAACCTGTATTCTTGCTGAAGAATTTAGAACCTTTCCCGATAAGAACCAGTCACATTTCTGGAATGAATCAGGAACTTTCCAAGAAATAAGTGCATTAAAAGTTATACAACATCTCCCTAGTTTAGTACATGGTCCCTATATGAAGTGAGCTGACTCATACGGCATTTTGGTTCCGAAATGGTCGAAAGGCAAAATTAGTTTTTGTACAAAACCTTACGCATTCTGACACCGAACAGCTTAAAACATTTTTTTTTCTTTTTACTAAATTTTTCAACAAAAAAGTTCAAACACTTGATAGTGTATTGAAATTTTTCAACGTTTCCGTTTACAAAGTTCGAACAGAACAACGTCTGTTGAGTCATCTAGTAAATCTAATAAATAAGGCAGATGAAAAAGGCAAAGCTTGACTAATATTTCTTTTTTTACATATAACGTAAATGTTTATACATGATTCTGGCTAGTATATTCTGCCAAAATACGTCGCTCCCAAAGGAAGTAAAGAAATGTTCGTAATGTAATGGAAAAACGTCAGTTAATCAGCTGAGAGTCTTTAAAATGAAAAAGCTTTTATGTCTTTATGTTGAAATTTGTAACGTCAATTTTAAGGAATTCGCACGTAACTTGTGTTTGTTCACATCAAAGACTTAAAAGGAACTAGATCTTTTCTAGTCAGCACAAAAAAAGTTGTTCTTATCACTATAATGTGTCTTTTAAGCTAGTCTTGGTAAAAGTATAAGTCTTTTGGTTGCATGACCCCAAACTTACAGCCTAAAAAATGATTGAATATAGTTAAATATATAAAGAGTAGAAAATCGCCCGCGTCAATGTATGACGGGTGAAAGTTGCTTCTATACATTTGAACGAGGCAATTGCCTATTTGGTTACACTTTTGTAGTTGAAATTTTAAACGTAACTCAAGTAAATTAACCCTCAACTCTAGTAGATAGCGTTCATTGTTGACCAATTTTTCATTTCTTCATTCTCCTAAAGTGACAGTCTAACCAGTAAAACGGTTACCGGATCCAGTTCAGCCTTGTCATAATAATCAACTTCCCTGAATGACAAACATTGCCAAAAAATATTATCAAATTATCATGCTGTGGAGCGAGTTTCAATGTTGGTGACGTCAGGAGCGTTACTCAATCAGTGAATTCTTTTTTTGGGGGACGGGGGGCACCGGCGACATAACTGACAAGAAATCCACATAGCTCTCTGCGGACCTATCAATGGATTCTCTACATAGGATGTTTCAAGAATATCGGTTTATGAAACTATTTTATGTAAAATATGGTGTTGTTTTTTAACCTAAATTTTACCATAATGGTAATGTGCATAAAACAATTTTTTTTAAAGAAAATTGAGAGCGGAGGGGAGGGAGGCAGAAAAACTTCTTCATTAGCAATGATGGCGCAGTTATAAAATGTCTGCCAACCACTACCTTAAATGAATTGGGTAACAGAAAATGGATAACCTTATTTCCTAACTGTTTTAAGGCTTTTAGATTTACCACCTAAGTAGCGTTTTACTATTACGTAATCCTTTTAGAAAACAAAGGAGCAGGCAAAGGTATAAGTTTAAAGCAAGTCACGTGCATCCAATTTTTCGTAGCAAGCTGTTTTCTAAGCTACGCTGTTTATTGCTGCCATAAGTTTCTATTTCATTAAGTATAAGTAATCCACTTTACTTATCTTGAGCACAGTGAAAAGTTTTTCACTGTAACTTCGTTAGATTTAATGTACCCTTTGTCAAATGTTTTATTCCTTGACTGAAAATATCCCTTTACTCTTCAAAGATTGGAAGCGCAAATATTACACAAAATGTAAATTTCATTATAACACAGCATTAGAGTTAGCTTTTAAGCTCCGATAAATCAAATTCTCTCTTCACGAGGGGTATTATTCAAAATCATCTAACCTCTCGGCTATATCGATCTTACCTCACAAGCAATTAGTGGGAGGCACTACTTGATTAAGGATGGCTTGCAGTTGAGCGTGCACGAATGAACTGAACTGCGTCGGTTGTGCCTTTTCGGATGCAACAGTTCTGATTTGTTTACGGACTGCTGACAAATGGAGTTAGTTATGCACTTGCTAAATGCAGAAACTATTCAGGAGGTCTGTGTATACTGAAAAATGAAAGTAATTTCTTTTATTGTTGTCTGTGATGAGTTAGTTCAATGTTCTATATATATAAAAATGGATGCATGTTTGTGGGTGTGTGGGTATGTGTGTATGTTCCTTTTACAAATCCACAGTTTTCGTCGGATTTCTTCCAAATTTGGCACAAAGGTAAATTGTTGCTCAGGGATTCATATAGGCAGGTTTTTGTAATTTTAAAAAGACCCAAAGAGGTCTAATTTCATACTTTGCGTCATAAATTGCTCTTTTCTGCACGAACAAATTTTTGTATAGTTATGAATTTAGTCCCGTAAAAAACTGAACTAGATAAAGTTTCTTCAAAAATTAACTTTAATCGTTAAATTTGTGAACCTTGGTTCAAAGTAAATGAAAACGGTTATCAACATATAACCACCAGGAGCTATCTTAAATGCAATCAACACAAAATGTATCCTGTACGATGGCCGTCAATGCTGTTTAGCGATGAGCGTTAAAGCATGTTTGGCGATAACGCCGTATAAGGCTCCTATATAAGGGGAGCTGACTTATCCGACATTTTGGTTCCACAATTATCGGGCGAAAAAAATAAACATTTGTACAAAAGCCTCATTGCAGAAAACTGGTGTCCAAACTTTAGGTGTGTTGCCCGATTGATGTTTGATTATTTTATTCTGTGGATGAATACAATTTAATTAATACAAATTAAAAACAAATAAGGTATGAAAATGAGGTTTATTACCGTAAACATTTCCCGATACATTTTAGCTGAATTTGTAAACGAAGTTATCTTTCAAAATTTACCTAAAGTGACATTTTACTCAACTTATCATCAATTATTTTACGACTTAGCAACCAGCGAATATTATGACGTATTTATAAATACTAGAAACGAGGTTGGATCCAATTCTGTCTTGGAACCAAAATGTCGGATAAGTCAGCCTGTCTTTTTCAAGGGGCTCTAACGCCGTAGATATAAGAAATGATGCTGTACATCGTTTCTTAAACTGCGACTTACGAAGCCCCAGGGGGCCATCGATGCTGCTCATGGTTCTACTTAATATGAATGCTACCGTTTAATTATAATTTTTAAATATTGTTTAATTATAAAATCCACAACTTTAAGGGTTGCGTGTAATTTTTGATCAGTGTTTTTTCCCCTTAATAACAGAGAAAAAACAAACATGGATAAGGTAATAATATTGCATTCAATATTGACGTACAATCTTCGACTGTTTCAGCATTAGAATACTTTTATAAAAACCTCATCTATTTCATTCTTGCAACAGAAATTGATTTTAAGGTTCTATGATCTTTATGAAACCTATTTGCAACGTATAAATTTTCTTTATGCTATTCCTTGATTTACGTCGAATCTTTCAGTAATTCGATTCAACTATAACCGATAACCTAATTCGGTTTAATAGAAGTCGCTCCAGAATGTCAAAAAACAGAAGTAAAAGTACTAATAAAGCAAATAAATTGCAAAATAGTCATAGTAATGCACAAAAGCGCATTCGGAATTTATCTTTCAAAGGGGAGGGATGTGGTCAAGGCTTTTCTTACATGTATCTATATGTATAAAAATGGATGTATGTTTGTGTGTGCGTGTGTGTGTGTGTATGTTCCTTCTACAAATCCAGTTTTCGACGGATTTCTTCCAAATTTGTCACAAAGGTAAATTGTTAATCAGGAATTTATATAGGCGGGTTTTGGAATTTTAAAACGACCCAAGGTGGTCTAAATTCATATTTTGAGTCATAAAATTGCTCTTTTCTACACGAACGAATTAATGTATAGTTATGAATTTAGTCTAAATGAAAAGCCCGAAAAAGACTGCCCTAGATGAAGTTTTTTTAAAGATTAACTACTATCGTTAAATTTAGAAACTTTGATTCTAAGCTAATAAAAATGGGTTGCAACTTATAACCACCAGGAAATATTTTAAATGCAATCAAAACTAAAGGTATTCTTAAAGTTGGCCGTTAAGGCAGAGTTGCGATAAGCGGAAAGCATGTTTGGCGAAAATCGAACGAAATCGAAATGCTGCTGTTAGGCGTTTTTTTCCTGCAAGGCAGGAATGCATTGTGGTCTCCGACAGTTCTACTTTGCATGCTTTCTTTTGGTATTTCTGTTGCAGTAGGTACTATCGAAGTGCGATCTTCAACAGTTTTACAATTAGAATACTAAATTTATATTAAAGCGACATCATTGCATCGGAAATATAATGTAGTATTGTATTATACTTAATAAATCAATATGTATATGTTATTTATACTATTCCATGATTTATCTAATTCAGTTCACCTAAGTTTCACAGAAATCGCTCCAGGTTATCAGAGACCAGGGGTAAAAATACTAATATGGCTAATGAATTGCAAAATAATCATTTTTGTGCATAGTAGCGTAGATTGAATTTATCTTTCAAGGGGGATAGTCATGGGATTCATTTCATGTACATAAACTATCATACTAGGATTGCTAATGTGTGGTAGAGTAAAATGCTGTGCACCTTTAGACTCGAAACCACACGAAAATTTAATACGGCGGAATTCAGTTTTAGAAGGGGAAAAGTTTAAAAAATGAAAAATGTAAAGAAATATTAATTTACATTTAAACCTTTAAAATGCATAAAATGTATCCCCTTTTTACGTAAACAAATTTCTCAATCGTTTAAAATTTTATATTACTTTAATTCTCGAAGCAATAGTACACCTGAAGGAGCATCTTCGCTGACTAGCAATAATTTTAAACCAGTTAGCGGATATGAGGCAACTTTTGACACGAAGAGATTACTACTGAAATAGGCATGATGAAATATTACGCCACATTATAAAGTTTTTTTCGTTTAGTCTTCATCGTGAAACTAGTTGAGCAAATCTCCATTTCCAGTTACAAGACTCTCGATTCGATAACTTTTATTGTAAACAATCGAAAAATATTACTGTTTGTAACTACCACTAAGTAATTCAACTGTCATTGAAAAAATGCTGTAAGATAAAAATAGATACGTATCAGTGTTATAGAAACAACTCTGT
Source organism: Uloborus diversus (assembly GCF_026930045.1). NCBI lineage: Eukaryota > Metazoa > Arthropoda > Arachnida > Araneae > Uloboridae > Uloborus > Uloborus diversus. Next base: position 117,093,143 of record NC_072738.1, read on the forward strand.
TTACTGTGGAGGGATAAGGTGAAACAATTTGTATCTCACGTTATATCCGCTAATCGCAATACATCATTCTTTAAACTTCAAGACATTAAAATCTCCAGTAAGACTTAAGTTCTGTATCACGATCAATAAGTCAGAGGGGCAGGCGATTAAGTACTTTAAATACATGTGGAATTTACCTATTTCCAATATAGATAATTTTATGTTGCATGCTGAAGGTTGGGTTCATTCAAAAATGTATTTCATTTTGCTGCTGGAAGGGGGACTAAGAATTGTATTTAGGAGCAAGATTTGAGTTAAATTTAAGAATTAGAAAATTTTGAATAATTTAACTTTTTAGTACTTGGATTATGTTTTTAAACGTGGAAACACATTTCCTTCGTTTTGAAGCTGCGGATATGGGGAACGGAATGTGCAACAAGCTTTTGTAAAACATGAAAAAAAGAATTGTCTATTATACAGTTGTAAGCAGAAACAAGAAGTTTTTTTTCTTTCTTTTAATTTCTTGACCTCCTGCAAATAATTAAAAAAAAAAAAAAAAAAAAAAACGACGCCGATAGTGACCAAAATGTGCACGTCTATTTCTTTTTCTATAAGGCAGTTCAATTGACGGGTTTTATATAGTTCGTTCCATAAGTTCGCGTCCACGTACTCCATTTTTAATGCTTTATGTATCTTAAAATAATAATTCTAACTGTTTCTATGGCAACTATTATTCAGCGGAACCATTCCTACCTCTAATGACGACTGTGCCTCTGCAAATTAAAATTTCGATATTATCAAAGGAATACTTCAGAGCAGCAAACTTAAATAAGTGATTTACTACCTGCATCAGTTTGAGTTATCATGTACAACATTTACGGCAAGTGTGAGGTTTTAAAAATTTGAAATAAAATTTTAATCAAGACAAATTTTGAATCGTTGCAAGACACCAATATTAATATCTAACTGTCATTTTTACCTACGAAAATAAAAATTTGAAATAAATATAGGAAATTAAATGTAGTGACGTACGTTTTTTTATGCAATTTACACTTATCTAATATTACTCCATGGCATGCTACTAAATCGCCACGGAAAGGGCAAACAGACACATTTTATGAAGTTATTTATACTAAGTGAACGTTTTCTACGGAATGTGTTTGCATACCTGAACACTAACAAAAAATTATAAAAATGAGTCTACCTAACACGTGAAACCTTGAAAGTAAAAACACCGCCAATTATCCGTAAAACGAAATGTTAACGGCTATTAATAACAATGACCGAATTCCTTATTTTCTGTACAGTGGACTATCTGTTTAGCTTTTGGGCCATTGAGGATGATTTTCATATCTGAAAATATTGTAACGGTGGCATATTTTGCATATATTTGAAACTGATAAAAGCCATTGAATTTTTTAACGACTCTTTCTAGGAAAACACTCCAAGATTTTTTTCCCCAGAATAAAATGTATGTGAAGAGTACTAAAAGCATGCTTTAATGCCTTGAGGTATACAAAACCGGCAAAGGCAGCACAACAGTTTTCGTATTCGAAGCACCATGCAAAAGGTTGTCCCACAAGATATGCAAGACAATCATTTGTCTTTGCATTAAGACATTGGATGTACCGCCCGTCTGATTCAACCGCAGACAACCTGCCAGTGGACACGGCAGAACCAAAGAATATCGTTGACAGAACCCCGATAACATGTCTCATTGGTTTTTCGTTTTTACTTGATGCTATTTTTCCTGCAAATGCTCAACTTTCTGTGCTATTTACAGTCTTTTGAAAATTTGAGCCTAGAGTGGTGTGAATGCAGTTTTTTACTGCCATTTAGATAGAATTCATCCATTTAATTATCTAAATGATATGTTGCATTGAGAAGCTCCCGGACAACGCCGGGTAATAAGCTAGTATTACATAAAATGAATTCAGCTCAAGTAAAATGTGATTTTTTTTATTCCAATTGCGCAAAATTCCCGAAGCACCCGGGAAGAAAAAAAATGAAACTTTAAACTTCGCAATTAGCTATGAAATACGTAGAAATATGAGGGCAACCAAAAACTAATATTAAATTAAGAAAAAAAAAAAAAAAAACCACCGAGCACCAATTGACTCAGCTCAAATTAAATTGAACCTTTCGGGACTGAACACGTATGAAATTTTAATATATTAAAATATACTGGAAAGAACACAGAAAAACATGGAGCAGTAACAGATAATATTAAATACTAAGCAAGGGGCATGCACAGAAATTTTAAAGCCCGTCACAAATGTCTTTTCCGATCCGTCTCCATATTCTTTATACCTATATTTCAATCCTCGTTTGAAAAATATTGGGCAACCTTCAGGCTCGGTCCAGGGCCAACAGGTGTCCATTCTGCCTCCCCCCCTCTTTGCACGCCTCTGCTACTAAGTACAGCTAGCTGCAAAGCAGTAATTAAGAGAGACAATTGAAAACCCTTTTAGTTTCTTCAAATTTTTCATTTTTTGTATTTTTGTTATCTATTGAACGGTAGCTTTTACAAACTCGCTTACTTGGTTTCTGCTGAAAATGAAGCATGGAAAAAACGTCAAATTCCAACGTTTCCATATTGTTAATTTGGAATTCGAAACACGTTTCTTCAAATATGTCAAAACATTACTTCTGCAGATTTACATTCCCTTGGTAGTGTTTACTTTGGAAGTTCCAAGCAAATACAAATCCCATCGTATTTAGAAAAAATCAGTCTTTGGATCGGTATTCATATTTTAATCTCGTGCGAGTAAGTTTTCACTCTTAAAATTGCGAAACAACGCTACCTTTAGTGGTTTTTAATTAATAACCTCGGTAATTAAAGTCCCACAAAAATTAGTCATAGCTTAGAACACTCTCGATCTAATCATATATCAAAAAATAAATAAATAAATAAATAAATAAAAATAAATAATAAATACATAAATAAATATATACATAAATAAATAAATAAAAATTAATTAATAAATAAATACATAAATAAATAAATAAATAAAAACAAATAAATAAATAAATAAACGAACAATGAAAATTGGTTGATCCGTTTAAAAGATATTACTATGCCACAGACAGAAACTCATACTACACGTTATACTTATAACATTTTTCCTTTTTACGTCGTGTGTTAAATGCAATAATATTCTGTATAAATAATCATAATAGTAATATGAATAGAGAAAAAAAACTGTAAACTTCAAAGATATTGTGTCAGTTTTCTAGTTATCTACCCGATTCTTTTTCAGTGTACTAGGAGATTACCAGCCCCCTGAAATCGCAAGTAGTTCCATTCGGATAACTCTGCGATACAAACTCCCCTCGCTCGTTCACTACATACAACCTACTAACTGAACCATGCTCATAGCAATATATTCTGGGCATAAAATGTTTTCGGCTTGGCCTATAGAGTAAAGAAATATACATGGAGATGAACCCTCTATGGTAAAAAGGAGATGAAATTGAAGCCGGAATTATGGGATACAGCGGTGCAATGATGAGCGGGGTTATGATAGCATGATCGCTTCGCGAGAATAGTTTTTACGAATCTCGCAAAGGGACCGTATAAAGTAGCTGGCGGATTGGTTTGCATTTTAATTCATGTTTTAATGCAATTTCAAAAACGTGCTTCATAAACTTGCAACGATATCTAAGTTTAAATTAACAACCAATTGCGATTCAGTAATAGAGTGTTTTGAATCAAGATCTTGAGATACAGCGGTGCAACTTCCGGCTTCAATTTCTTAGTATAGCGCATAGAGTAAAGAAATTACATAGAGAGGCCCCGCTATACTAAGAAATTGAAGCCGGAAGTTGCACTGCTGTATCCCAAGATCCTTAGCTTCTTGCTAAATATCTTGAGATACATTTTAATTCAAAACATTCCATTACTGAATCTCAATTGGTAGTTAATTTAAACTTAGATATTGTTGCAAATTTATGAAGCACGCTTTTGAAAGCGCATTACAACATAAATTAAAATGTAAACCAATAAGCAAGCTACTTTATTTTGTTGCTTCCATAACCCCGCCCATAATTGCACCGCTGTATCCCATAATTCCTTCTTCAGTTTCATCTCCTTTTTACCATAGACGGGGGCCTCACTACGTAATTTCTTTACTCTATGACTTGGCCAGTCTTGCTGGAATAAAACGATAAATCTCGAAATTTATGGCTTACATCAAAATCTCAAGCATTAAAATATTTCTCCTTTCCTGAAAACCTTAACCCAGTTTTAAGATACAACATTTTGTTGACATTAAAAATATACACTAAAAATAACAATACTTAAATATATATTTTAAAAGGATATTGACTTAACTAACTTACAATGCTGCACCTATGCTGCAATTACCGGATTTCTTACCTTTTTTTTAAATTTTCTCATAGTTTATATATATAACCTGTCTGATAATTCATTGAATAAGACAATAAAAACAGGACTCTAATGTCATTCTCCCACAATAGAAAAGTCATCCACCTATGCAGCTGAAAGGTTTTTTAAGCGGTCTAAGGACCTTTAATCTTCAGAATTTTCGATTTTCTGGAAAAAATATATAATATGCATAATTTTATTCTGAACAATTTGATACCTTATTTATTACCATACGCCAAAAACTTTTCGAGTTATCGTAAAAATGCGTAAACTTTCCCCGTAGAGATTTATGTTAACAGCAGCTGTTTAAGCCTCTTTTTCTCAGGTGCCGCTTTCTTCGGTTTTCTCGTTTTGCGCGCATGATATTTCAGAAAGTTTGTTATATATTTCCGTAAAACTTTTCATGCATATTTTTCTGATACATCTTAACGATCTGAACCTAAATTTCAACTAAAAAATTAAAGTTAATATTTAAAAATAAATATTTTTTGCCCAAAATTTTGGAAAATTTCGATATTAACTTACCAAATTTCAAAAAAATAAGTAAATAATTTTAAAAAAAAAATTTAGGTTCAGGTCATAAATATATACCAGATAATCATACATTAAAAGTTTTACGAACATATATAAGAAACTTTCTGAGATATCATGCGCGCAAAACGAGAAAACCGAAGAAACCGGCACCTGAGAAAAAGAGGCTTAAAGAGCTACTGTTAACATAAATCTCTATGGGGAAAGTTTAGGCATTTTTACAATAACTCGAAAAGTTTTTGGCGTATAGTAATAAATAAGGTATCAAATTGTTCAGAATTTAACTGTGCATAACATATATTTTTTCCAGAAAATCGAAAATTTTGAAGTTTAAAGGTCCTTACACCTCTTAAATTCTAACGCTTATGAGATCTTCTTTTCAGCTTGCAGAAGCCGAAGGAGGTGTGTCTGGTATAATTCATTCATTTCGTTGCCAAAATGACTAACTCCCAAAGATAGAAACTGACAAAATTAATATACATATTATAAGTTAATAAAGCTCTGACGTATAAAATTTGAATTAATTCGAGTGAAACGATATGACATGTGAGCGGATCAATTGAATCAATTATTTCGAAAAAAAGTCAAAGTTTTTCAAAATGTTTTCGAAAAAATTTTTCAGACATAGTACATGTATTTCTTTTTGGAAAGATGTTTGAAAAAGTTAGTTATATCCTGTGTATGAGAAAAAATTTGTCGCTTGTCTTTTAAACCAATAAGAATTCAAAATTTGAACTATGTTCATATTCACACGATGCATCATTTTGATATCACCCAAAACTCAACTATTTCCTCTCTTCCAGTACTGGTGTAACTAACGAGTGTAATCCTATTACTTTCCATTTACTTTGTGCTGCTACGAGGGTAAGTCATAAAGTCACAAATTACTTAAGTAAATGGAAATCGAGTTAAATTCTTGGTACTTGTTTGCAATTCTGTCTTGGCTGTAACCATGAGCTCGAAAAGTAATACTGCACGTATTGCTTTTCGAGCCCTCTTAGCAAAACTATAATATTAAAAATTCTAAAACTGTCTCTGAAGGTACCAGAGATACGACTGGCATCAACCGGGATGATTACTGAATGCTTTATTTCCACGATAATTTCAAGAAGATTACTGAATTTTAGAGGAAAACATTTCTGTTTTTTACAGGCTATGTCACTTTCTGAAATTGGGCTCAACAGCTGCCCATTATTTTCCAGGAACGTTTCTGAATTGTTTTTTACAGTGTAGTAAACAAGCTTGCTTATTTGAATCGGCAGCTTTAAGAAGGAAATAAAGACAAAAATGTTCAAATTTCGTTTTTGCAATCTAAAATATCTCCTTGCTTCAATCTACATGTGGGTGGTAAGAAATAAATATAAAACATTCCCTAGAGATAGTTATAGAGCATTGAGTTTGGACATTCATTGCATGAATATTTAGCATCAGGTGTAAAAAGGAAACAAATCCCGGATTTATTTCCTTCTTAGAACTTAGAAATTAATTGGTCTGCTAAGTTGCAGCACGAGTAGTTCCTCTAACTTAACCAATTGATAAAATAATTTTAAATGTTTACTATATAAGCGTTCGTTGTTGGTTTACAAAACGTTTGTTTTTTCAGTGTATCAAAGTCTATATCGTTCTTTCCATCAAAGTATGATCAATTAATTATTTATTATTAACTTATTTACTGCAACAATGGCATCGGGAGGTTCCGATAAAGTGTCGGAAGTTTGTGGTTTCCCACAACGGAAACGAGGTGTTCATAATATTGATAAAACGGAGACATTAGCAATTTCAAAATACAGAAATTTAATAGATGAATCTTCAACTGCACGATATGTAACTATTTGTGAGTTCATTGATGGCCCTGTCAAAAGAAATTTCGCTTGCAAAAAACAAGAACTGATGCGAAACTCCCCACGGGTCCAGCTTACATTGCTAAACCCGCAATAAATTCTAAAAAATTGGATGATCTGAAAAAATTCTTCGTTACATTGCAGACGAAAAGAAACCATTTTACGACGTCATGGGGTGACTTGGACCACTACATTTCATCAGGATAAAGATTTTGGATGATTAATTTTGCGTTTTTTTCTTTATAATTTAATTTTTACTTCTCATAATTTAACTTTTTCACTTTTGTAACTTTCATTTAAATAAAGTAATAATTTCTTAATAATTTCAAAAGTTGTTTGCTATTTTTACCCCGATAAATTTCATAAGTTTTAAGAAGGAAATAAATCCAATATTTTAGTTCCAATATTTTTTTCATGATACTACATTACACTTAACCAAACTCTCAAACCGATGCACAAAACCGGAAAATATTGAACAAAATTTACGAAACTTGTATTTTTTTTTAATTTTTCAAAAACTCGATTTTTGCGCTTATTCCCTTTTCAAACCTGTCGATTCATTTGGTTTGCGCTGAATGAAAAGCCCGAAAAAAAAAAAAAAAGGTCTAATGGGGGTCGTTCCGACATTTTAAAAGTATTTTTTTCTCTAAGAGCATGCTGAAAAACATAGGATTTGACCATTTTAAAAATAATTTCACAAAGTTTAATTTTTTTTTACAATTATTTTAAATAGTGCGCTGATTCAATTTCATTTTTTACGCTTCTGCACATGCTATCACAAGAGATAAAGTGTCATGCAATGATGCCGTTAGCGCAGAGCGCAATATTTGATTCGCATCATTACTGACATTTAATGGCAACGATATAGTTGGTAGCGAGCGTTTAATTCGCTCCTGAATTATCATAGTCTGGAAACACGGTAGACAGCAAGCGTAATCATTCAACGCGGCAGTGGAGCAAAGCCAAAGTTCATCACTAGTGACGTCATAAAGACCTCGCCTTGTTTGAAAAATCGTACATTAAAAAAAATCAAATAAAAATTAAACGTTTTGAAAAAAAAAAGCTATTCCCACGCACCAAGTTATTTTTTTTACTCATCTTATCAACTGCAATGATTGAAAGTAGTACTTTTGACTGATTGAAACAAGTTGAAACCTGTTGCAAATTACTTCTTACCCTTCCAGCAAGAAGGGGTAAAAAGTCCCAGCACTTTGCGCGTCGGGTTTTGGGGGAAAGGGGAGGGGTCGAAATAATCCTCTTTTCAAATAAAAATAATTTCAACTACTTGAAAAAAACACTCAAACGAATCAGAAATCACTCTATAATAATAAAATAATAAACTCTCATAGAAAAAAATGCTAATCAACCGGGGTGCACAGGCAGGGGGGGGGGGCATGGCGCAGATTGCGTCATTGGAATTTTTAAGGAAGTTTTTTCAAGGGGTATTTCTTTCTTTTTTGAGGGCTTTTATTCTGGATGGGTACTCCGTCACACTTGAGGGGTGGGCCAGTGCTTTGAGGGGGGGGGGGACCCTGAATTTGCATTCTAAAATCAACGATTGCAGTGAAGTTCACGAAAAAATTTCACTGATTTTCAACTTTTCGTACAAAATGCCACACAATGATATAGTAATGTCAGAGGGATAATTCTAAAAGATCTAAGCGAGCTCAGTTAACCAATTTAGTTATGACTTTAGTTATTTAACTGTTTAAAGCACTGGAGTGGTATCTTAAACAAAATCCCTGTGCAGCACAAAAAAAGTACAAATTGACTGAAGTTTACCTCCTTCTTCTTAATTAATTTACTTCAACTTTTCCATAATCTTTTGCCATCACCGTAAGGAGTCGATAAACCAAAATTGCCAATAGTGAGACGGGCAATGCTAAAATCTGCATCCTCCAAGTCGGTGGGGGTTCTCTTTTGTAGACACTAAACGCTGCTCTTTTACGCAGCCGGTTATGTGAATTGTGCTAAATATACGCACATATACTTGTAACACTATCTGAGTACATTATGCGCTAAAATTTTTTTGATAAAGGTGTTACATCAGCTACCCAACGATCCAACGCAGTGACAAGTTTAGGCGGGCCAGAACCTGTAGTGATTCAACAATAGAAGAAGTCTTGATAAGAGCAATGAGCAATACAACAGTTGACTGCTAAATACTGCTCTTTTCTCTCTACGGGTATTGACTCAAGTTGGTAGTGGTGTTGCTTGTCGATACCAGTCGGTCGCTGATAATAAGGTGAAATGTGAAGAGGCCTTTAACTTTGGGGTTGAGGTATGCAGTTATGTCTCTAGCTTCTGATACGAGAAGAGTTACTATCAGTAAAGATGTGTAAGCCCAAAGCATCTTTTACACCGAATGGTATGGACAGTAACGATGTAACAACAAATTGCTAAAAACCTTCTAGTAACGAGTTGTGAATCTGGTTTCAGAAGGAAAGAAATCCTGTATTGTTAAAGTGCTATTATCTGAAGCAAAAGATCCATCCACTATCACAAAACAAACAGCTGGTGTCATATATGTTATAAGTGGAAGATACCTTCTCGGTCATGTTTTTTTTTTTTGGAAATGATCTGCAAACTTCAAGGAAATATTCCAGCGATGTTGTGTTTATGTCACTTGTAAGAATGGAAAAGCTAGTGTCATTTTTGGAAGATTTCTTCTTCTTTGTAGACACCACAGAAATATTTGCGTTCTATTACAGCAGTCAAGCCTTCTGCTCTAGAAGTCTTTCTACGCCTCATAACTTGTGCTTGCTCTGAGGGGTTCATTGGATATAGTGAATGTTTGATAAATCTAAAAGTGGACTGAAGTGCTCAACTATATGCACAAACTGTGTTAGACATAGCTGCAACAATAACGAATAAGTTGGGGATCTATCCAAAACAGATCTTGATAACGAAGACTTTTTGTTACAAGCTTAGAAAAAATCATTTGAAAAGTCCAGTTCTGACGGAGATTTTATCTCAATCTGATGATGTATTTGAGACATGCATGTTAAAACCCAAACTAAAAATTATTATTTTAAATACTACAAAAAAGCAATATAGTAAAAGGGGGGGGGACCAGTTCAGCGTAATTTTTCTGATCATTTAATCAAATGTGCCATCAGAGGGGGGAGAGGGGTAATCTTTAAGTATATTATTTCTTTTTGGGAGGTGAGCTACTGTTCTTGTGGGGTAGACAGTTTTGATTTAATGCATTTTAAATTTGCATGAAATAATACTTCTACTTGAAATGGAAAAGAGGGGGAGGGGAGGGTATTGGGGTATCTTTTTTATTAGAGGGGTGCTGTAGCTTTGGGAGGAGCTGCATCATCGCATTTGGAGGATGGACACTTGATTACTAACTTTAACTTTGCATAAAATAATATTTCCTCCTGAAATGTATGGAGGGGGTGGGGGTACTGCTTCGTTTTAAGGGGATAAGGGGCTCTGTAGCATTCGTGGGTTGTGTCATCCCCCTTGGTGGGTAAACACTTTCAATTTAATGCTTTTACATTTAGTATGACATAATATTCCCTCTTGAAATTTACTCTAAAAATTTGGAACAAAAAACTCAAAACAGCAATTTTTAGATGCCCCCCATTCTGAAACCCAACGCACAATGGAGTGGGACATTTTACCCACTTTTATTGGGAGGTAATAAACAATTTGCAACAAGTTTGAATTTTTTTTTTGATGTTTGGGTCCGATCCTTATTTTTACTGTACTAATTCCAACATTTCCCTACCGTAAGTGTTGAACACAAAACGCGTTTCTTGAAATATATCGAAAAGTAATTTGTGCCCGATACAGCCACTCACCTGCCCATGGCAAAATAACCTCAAGGTCGTTACCACGAGCGTGATTTACAATCTATTCTTATCTGATCCCTCTTGAGTACTTCAGGAGGGGCATGCTTGAATACCGAAGAAGAAATGGAATTTAGTGTAAAGAAACGTTTTTTAACATATTTATAACTATTTGTTAGTAGATATTACTGGTACTTTGTAAAAAGTTAGTAGACTAAAATCGATGTTGTTGTTGTTGTCGTGTTCTGTAAAAAAAATCGAAACGTTATTGAGTATTTCCTTGTAACGTTTCGGGATCTGAATGGTTTTTATCCACTTCCTGAAAAAAATCAAGTATCATTGTCAAAAAATTTCCTGAATTGCTACAAGTTGCCCAAATGCAGACTGCTCAATGTTGTGAATTTTTTTTTTAATTTCCCAGTTTAAAGATTTACTGAGCATATTTACAGGGTGTCCTGAAAAAGACTGACTGTTTTCAAAAATGTATAACAATAAAGTGGTTAATGATAAAAAAAAAAAAAAAAAAATCTAGTGGTGGGCCGTAAGTTTCGTCCCCCAAAGTTCCAAAATTTAGTTCAAGATTCTTTCAATAGATGGCGCTGCTGATTGTAAGACCGGAAATAAAAGAAAAATAGAAAATTACATCGAAGTTTTTCGAAAAATGTTTTTAATAATCAAAGTTACGTAACAATATTTTCAAAATGCCAGCCGCCGTCTGCAACCACATTTCGCAATCGGAGGAAAAATCGGTGAATTCCAATAATTAATTTTTGCCTTAGAGGCTTATTATCTGCAGCGCCATCTATTGAAACAATTTTGAACTAAAATTTGGAACTCTTAGGGATGAAACTTACGGCCCACCAGATGAATTTTCTGCAAAAATTATTTTTTTTTTTTTATCATTTCCCATTTTACTGTTATAAATTTTTGAAAACAGTCCGTCTTTTTCAGGACACCCTGAAAAGGTTATCGTCTTTACTCCGACTACGGGTTGTCCAGGTATACAAAGTTCCCAATAAGGGCGAGTCGTAATCTTCAGTTCAATTACGGGTTGTCCAGGTATGAAAGCTTCCAACAAGAACGAATAAGGCTTCAAGGTGTATCGGCTTCAGTTCAATTACGGCTCGTCCATGATGATTAAGTTCCCAAAGGGAGCAACTAAGTATGGACTACGTTGCTTTTCCAGAATTGAAGGCGAAAAAAAATTTCTGTTACTTGCAATTTTTGCTTAGCTTTGGCCATGTTTGCCGAACTACTTATGTTACTTTCTTAATAAATCAGGAAGTTACCAAGCTGTTATGATATACTTGTGCACTCTAAAGTTTAAAAGGGAAAGGCTGGCTTCAAACGGGAAGCTTTCTGAATTTTTCAGAAGGCTTCTGCGATAATTTCAGGAAGGGTACGAAATACTAGCGTAAAACGTTTCTGGTTTTTGCAAGGTATGTTACTGGCACAAATTATGCACATCAGCTGCCCATTATTTAACAGGAACGTTTCTGAAGCGACTGCCACAGTGTGGTGGCAGCCATGCTGGCAATGTGGAATGCACTACCTTTTCCAAGTATACCCTAATTTGGTGTGAAGTTCGACTTCCACAATATATGCTACAAGGACCCGTTTATAGGGTGGACAACCATTTACAGCACAACACCACATACACACAAAGAAATGACAAGAGAGAGAAAGTACAGTCATAGAAAAAAAAACAGTTTTAATTATTCGGCCATTATACATGCTAGAAAGGAAAGAAAGGTTTCATCCGATGTGGTTTAAAGTCTTCTTGAAAATTAAGTACGTAAAATTTTGATAAGGGACCATATACTAAGTAAAATTAGCACGAAGTCTTGATTTTCGAATTTGAACCCCTATTTTTTGTTACATAACTATGTTTAGACAGCAAAATGCAGCCTGGTTAAGAAACTTCATTGCATTCCAAGCAGTAAAACAAAAGTTATTAACGAAAAACAATTTAGGGACCGTCACCACATTAGAAACGCTACTTTCAAGGGACCAGCTTATTAAGTAACGGAATGTAAGCAAAGAAACGGTCGAGATTATCTAGTTTAATTCATGATTTTTTAAAAATTATCTTTTTTTTTTAGTAATTCGATACTTTTTGGCAGATAATGTTACACCACAAAGCGGTTTCGGGTCGAAAACTTTTTTTTCTTTTGAAAAACAGTTAAAATATTTTCTTATTTTTGTCTGTTTGGTTTGACTTTAGAAACATAGATGGGGTCTTGCTGGTTCCTCGCATGAATAGTTGTTTAAGAAGTCAGATAATGACAAATTGAAAGTAATGGAACTTTTTGACTTTTCATAATACTAACCTAAAGGATTGTATATTTAATCATTCAGCCATTGGCCTCATAGAAATGTAAATATTGAACCTTATACCTATAAAAATGATGTAAATGGGATTGACAAATGTGTTGCACCTATGTTACTGGATTCTTTTGGAATGAATAGAAGGTCTTTTGACGTAAAATGGATTTCGTCCTTTTAATTTGCTGACATAGATAGAAGTTTGAGACATCGCATATAATAATATAAAAATTATACCGCACCACCGGACAACGTTAAAGAGGCAGCATTAAACAGATTGGTGGCTCGAGCAAAGAAAAGTCCATTTATTCCGTCAAAATTTGCTTTATATACATAAAATGAACAAAGTATCAATCTGAAAAATAAAACAGAGAGGGGAAAATATAAACACCTATTAATGAGCAAAACCCTTCATACTCGAACTATATTTGGGAACAGCGTATTAACACAGTGGATAAGCACAATAGTTATTCTAACTCCTTTTTTGTAATCAAAAAACGAGAATTTGTTTCAAATTCAAATTGGATCTGAAAGATCACAATCCTTATATATTATTTATGTAGCCTGTTTTTTGTTTTTACGCAAGATCTTCCTCAATTCTTGATCGAGTACTTTGATTTACACCTTATTTTAAAGCTTATCGTACAGGCTTATGACGAATAATAGACCCACGACCTAAAAATTGTTTTTTTTTTTTTGTCAAAAATACCTGTTTTAAAGAACCAGAATGAAGTTTTCGGTTAAATTTATAACTTTAACTTGCACTATGACCGACAGAGCTAAAAAACTCGATCGGCAGAGCGTTCGACTGGTAATCAGGAGAATGAGTGTTTGGGCCCAAGTTCGGACAATCTGCATCAAAAAATAAGAGAAATATCACGCATTACATGAACACTTAATAACAATGAATAATATATACAAGGGAATGTATGACATGGAAAAGGTCCTTGCTTATATGAAAACTTAATGCAAAATGGAGCTAAATTGATTCTTAATTATAAGGCTTTTTTTTTAAAGCTTTGGCTGCGGTAAGAAAATTAAAGCATAATGTAAGCGAAAATATAAGTATCAGGTTTATGATTTCAGACTACAATGGAATTGTTCTTTGTTCAGAAAAAAATAATAAATCGTACATTGAAATATAGATTCTTCTAATGAGTTTTTGACTCTTTATACAAATTAAAAAATTATTACCTCAATTTGAAGGGTAAAACATATAATTTTTCTTCTTTTTGCGAAAAAAAAAAAAAAAAAAAAAACAAATAGCCTATCACATTTTTACTACATTCGAAAAGCTACGCTTAAAAAGGAACGTAGTTCAAATTATTTTGTATTTTAACCGTGCTGTTAAATGATAAACACGTGCTGCCAGCTAAGCCATAACGGTTCGAGCAGCCTGCGATAACAAACTGCAAAATTTTTCAAAAATAAAAAAACTTCTCTTCAATATCTTATCTTACATATTATTTCTGTGGATTATTTTTCTGTCAGGATGCGAGATCTTTCTTATCTCTTGAAGAAATTCCCCCCTCATTTTAAAACTTATCAGGCCGGTTAATGACGAAAAATTGACTTACGGTCTAAAAATCAAGTTTTCCGAAACGCTCCTTGCTCTTGCAAAACCTTGATGCAGCCCGTAGTTCTTATGCAAAATTTTTTTTTAAAGCAAAGTTCTAATACAATTTTCCAATTTTTTGCGCCGCTTTCGGGTAGGAAAAAAAATTTAAACTGACCTCTGTGTGTGTGTTTTATTATTATTATTATTATTATTATTATTATTATTAAAGCTTAAAAGCACTGGACTTAGTTGTTTGGTTAAATTGATAAGTTTTTTCGGTAGAGCGCTCCGCTATAAACTATCTGAACTTCGGGCAAGCTCGGGCTGTCCGACCTAATAGCAAATTTACATAAATATTAAGCATTAGATGTACTTATAACATACAGCAGATAACACACTTAATAAATTAAATTCAGTGGGAATGCTACTTGGCGTATCGATTCCTTTATGCAGGCTACAGTTTACATTTAGATAAGGTGACTGTTAATCGAAGGGTGTTCTTCCTTTTTTTTAAAGCATTGACTCCTTTCAGACCACTAAGCATATTGTAAGCATAAAAAAATATTAGATTTACCTCAAGGGAATCCTTTTTGTGCAGAAAAACATTTTCATTATATGCTGAAATGCAGATTTTTCTAATAGCAGTGTTCGACCTTTTGTACAAATGAAAAAATACTGCGCCAAATTTAAACTACGAGTTTCACCCAGTAAAACTTTAACTATTTATTCGAATACGATATAAAACATTTAAACTATTATCAACTTCATTAGTAAGAAATCATTTTCTACTCCTCTGCTTTCGGCTGAAAAAAAAAAAAAAAAACTTTTTATCTAAGTTCGAAAAATTACACTTAAAAAACGAACTCAGTTCGTCTTTTTTTATTTTTGAATTTTAATTTCGATTAAGAGAAAAACATGTGCCGACATTTAAGCCGTAACGGTTAAAGCAGCCTCATATGGGAAATTGTTCAATATTCAAAAATAAAAACCCTTATTTTCAATCTAACTTATTACTTCTCTAGAATGTTTGTTTCAATCGCAACGTGAGATCTTCCTTATTCTTTATTCAAATTCCCTGTTTTACGAATTATTTTAAAACGTATCATGCTGACGAATGAGAAAACATGTAGACGCATGATTTTTTTTTTTTTTTTTTTGGCAAAAAGCTTTTTGGCTGTTTTTTATTACGCATTCCTTCAATGAATAGCATTCGTAAAGGAAGGCGCAATTGCTAGGTTTGTTGGAGTGTCGTGCTGTTAATCAGAATGGCGCCAGTTCGAATCCGATCAAATAAATATCTTCTTAATGTTTCTTTTTTTTTCGTCAAATGCTTACATGGGCAGGACTGTATTTGCCACAACCTGTTTTTTCACACGCAAAATTACTGATTTTTCACGAGTCAGTCAGCTACACTTTTAATGATATGTTCGCACTGAAAATACGTACAACCAAAAGGTGAGTGATGATCTAATTATCACAAAATTTATTTAACGAGGTTTTGTTATTGATGTTTTCAAATTACATGCCTTCTCTTGTGCGCTTACTTTCTTCCTTTTACTTTTTTCGGTTCTTCTGCATAATGTTCTTTCTTTGAAATTTTTAAAGAGCCTAATGAAATTATTTGAAGCACAGTGCGGAGTTCCGCACTGATCGACTAGTCCGTGATATTATTGTAAAAGCAAAACACAATCGGCGGTTTTAGTTAAGCATATAATAGCTCATAAAAGCAATTTAGGTAAGTAAATTAGGGTTCCTAATGCTGTTTCCTGCATCGATATTCGAGATGAGTCAAACCTGTAATTAAAAAAGACAAAGTTTTTCAGCTTAAAACAAGGTGAACTGAAATCAGACTTCTTGCTATTTCTCGAATTTTGCGTTAGCAAACAAAGCATAGCATTGATTTTGTTCTGGGCACTATATACGTGCAAGCGAACATATTCAATTGTATCAGGCAGTAGATAGTCGCACCTATGGTGAAACTACTTGCAACATATCGACAGCCGGGGCGGACTTTCCAGAAACTACACTTTCGTAATTACTGTGGCCTTCTCTGTCTGGGATCGAAACTAGTCGTGCTAGAGACAGAAGTTATCTCATTGAAGCTGAGAGTACGAACAAACTGGTAGGTAAAGTAAATTTATCTGCTATATGTTTACAGCTTCTCGCTGGTGAGATAAATTTTCTTAATTCACCAGTTGGTACTCTCAGCTTCAATGACTTGACATGTGCTTCGTTGCTCGGGTGATCCCAGTTCAGGACTGTTATGCCCGTCATTAGGATGTAACAGAAAACTCTTCGAATGGGATAGCTGGACTCCCAGCATATCGTTGAAAATACGATTGTCACATTCGGCCCGGAACCCAAGTATATCGCAGAGAATACGAGGGCCACATTCTGCCCGCGAAGTTGTTCCATGTGGCCCGATGCTTGCTTAAATTAAAAGATCAGAAGTCACAATTAGTTCCAATGTCATACAGCTTGAGCCGAATATTCAGAAATTGATTTCTTAAAAACATGCATTTAATAAAATAAGCATCCAATAGTTGATAACATTTTTTTTAAATATTTTTTTTTTGTTTTTCCATATTTTCCATGCTATTTAGAAAAGAAGAAAATTTTTTGAAATTTTATCTTTGGTTTTTGCGAGAAGGATTTTTATGTGAAGTGTGGATAATGACAGAGAAAGTAAAAAGTAAAACAGTCTTTAATTAATAATTTAAAACAGACAAAAACTCTACTTAATCTTACATTCAAATTAATGTTTTGTTAAATCTTTGACGAGGTCAAAAAAGAAAAAAAAAGTCACAATTAGCCTGAACAACTACTTTCTTTGCATGCAGAATTCGGGCTCAAAGCATGCGGCCCACTACTGCCACTCAGCCGATTGACATTTCCTCTCCTACATCTTAACACATTGAAAATTATTCGAGCATTTTAAAGATAATGAAATCGTCGAAATCAGAACACTGATCTAAGAGAATATATTACCTGCTGACAAATCTGGATACTGTTAAAGGAGACTTTTCACTCAGTCGGCTATTATTCAAATGAATTTTTACCGATTGAGACAGATCAATAATTTTTTCTTTTATCAAATTATCACTGCAGCGAGCCATTCTACACTGCCCATTGCAACATGACTAGCAAGACGATGAGGTTTATTGTATGTTCCTGTGAAAAAGTTGTGTATAAGAATTTTTTTCAGAGTTATTGTTTTACAAAAGGAATATGCTGCAATGGCTAAACGCAGAAAGTAAACACAAGTATTTTATGTGTAGTTTTTAATTTAAAATGTTCTGTAAAATATTATTTTTTTAGACAATGAAATAGTGTTTGGCATTATTTACATATTGAAGTTTAAACGATATCCACATAAAACTGACGATTGCAGTATTGTATTGCTCTTCTGCAGAGACAGCGAATACATTTACACATTAAAAAAATTCATAGACGTAACTATCTCGTTGTTTTTAGCACTTTCTTCATTAGTAGCAGCAATAATTGTTTTAAACCAGAAAAATAATGTTACATTGGAAGTCATAGAGAGTTACTTACTAGTTATGGGCATGCTTAAGGTTTTTTTAATTATTAATTTGGATTCATATGTTGCTGTTATGGTTCATGAAAATAACTCAATCTAACGGTATTATAACTTAAAAATTGCACTTTTGTAGCAGTGATATTTTCATTAATTTTCAGTAATGATTTTTATATATTTTTCCGAACAAACTTATATCGACTGGTTTGATCTGTTATAGCGCCGTTCCTTTAATTATAATCGTACTAAAGCTAGTAATGACCATGCTAGCTAAATTCAGCTATTTTCAAGAAATATACTCACACAAAAAATAACAAGTTTAAAACACTTATTTTGCATTCAATATTATCAAATTTAAAGTACCTTGACTTAAAAATTCGAACAACATTAAAACTAAGCTAGTATGTTGTGACTGACATGAAACGTTTCTCTGTATTTACCTTATAAATTCTTGGATCAAACGTATAATCGCTATGGAAAAATTCTACTATTCCTAAAGCGGAAAATTTTAGTTATTGGGAAATTGTGGTGATCTTAAATCCTTAGTGTTAAAATTTTGGCACCAGTATCTGTGCGAGGAATATTATCCCCTTCCATGCATAAACCAAGAAAAGGAAAACATTTATTTGCGTAGGGTAACCATAAAACAACTTCGACACTAAAATAAAATTATGCACGCAAAAGTTTGACGATCGCGCGAATTTACTAATTATTGCAAAAGAAGAATCTAAGAGCGAAAAATTAAAATCATTTCAAAAACCTCGCAAATTTTAATTACAAAAATATTATTTGTTAAATAGAAAATGGCAACACCTAAACATTTTCAATTATTGAGATTTTTTCGATCATTTCCCAACAATTTCGGCGCATAAAAAAGGCTTTATCGAGCAGATGGCATTTTAATTGAAACTAGTGTTCGCCCAGTGGTCGAAATTCAACCATATTCGTAAATGAATATTTGAGAAAACTTGTATGAGTTTAACTCTTTCCAATAGTTTTATTTATACTCTTAGTCATGTTTACTGCATATCTGGAAATAGTAAATTTTTATATGTACACACAATACCAAACAGTAATAATTTATTCCAATTTTGCTTTTTGTCTGTTAATCTCAAAATAAATGGATGAAAGGGGATAATTCGACAATGGGGTCGTTTCCGAAATAAAAAAAAAGAAAAAAAGATATTAATTTGAATTTTTGGCATCTTGAATTCAAATGATGTTTTTCGCAATCACGAGCGTGTGTGTGTATGAATGCGCGTGAGAGTTTGTGTAGGCGCATGTGTGTGTGTATGTATGCATGTGTGTGCGTGTTGTGTACACTGTTAAAAAAATTTCCTGAAAATAACAGAGAAAGTACCGGCAGCAAAGTTGCCGTAAATATTACGTTTCCGTTCAATGACTTTCCGTGATTTAACAGAAGTTCCATTTCTTATTTCTCCGTAGTTGTAGTTTTCCGTTTATAAATTTCTCGTGACTGAACGAAAATTCCATTTCTTATTTTTCCGTTCATTTACGATCTTTCTGTGTTTTAACAGAATTTACGTTCCTTATTTTTTCATTGCGATATTTTTTCCATTTCTCATTTTCCCGTATTTATATAAAAAGATTTTATTTTAAAAAAAAATATTTAAAAAGCTATGTCAAGTATTGACTTTTCGTTTCATTAAAAATTTAGTTCTTTAAAATGATATATAATACAGATATAGTTAACTGTTCTAAAAAATTACTTTTTTTTATTTGCATTTGTTACTCAAAGATTTTTTAAATTAACATCTGGAGAGACAACTTACCTAACATACCAAGCATCCATTTGCTGACCAAAACTTTTTATATCAACTTCAGATGAGTCAAATTAATCAAATAGTACTAGCAGAAAAATTGATGGATTTGAATAGGACACCAATTATCCCTGCTGATACTGTTCGATATTCCCTTCGTCGTACATTGTCTGGGGTGGCATGGAAAAACATACATGAAAAATATGATATTTTTATTTGCAGAATATGTCAAATAAAATGCTATTAAAAGCAGGTTGACGTTATCATATAATAATATACCTGATAGAGAGTACCGCATATCTATTGTGTTTAAAAACAGAATCATTGACATGCATGTGAAGAATTTTTGGTTCCCAGATGCTACATTCCCCCCCCCCCCCAATGATATCCAAATTTTTCACTCATTGGAATCGCAACGTAGATTTTTAGTACATAATCATTATTACTTAAGCATATATCAATCAGTTCGTTTTACCCGAACTGTTTTTCCAAGAAACTTGCAATAATCTTAAATAAGTTGTTGGATAAGATCTTAATAAATTAAATTAAGTACTTATTGTAGCCAAAACTTTCATTGTATATATTAAAGATCAACAATACACCTTTATTTAGAGATTTAAAATAGTTACTTTCAGTATTCCAAACTGTGAAGCGAATCCCCCCCCCCAAAGAAGAGTGATTTTTCCTATGTTGCTCGCACACCACGATAATCTCCGGTATAGATACGAAATGGCATTTAGTGTATTAACTTTCAAGAATGCGTAAGAGCAATAAAAAATAACTCTATAATAGTTGTATAAATTCTAAATAAACTATCATCGGAATTCTATCAAATGCATATTAACAAGGAAAATACATTTGTATTAACATGTACAAAGATATTCAACAACACTTACATATGACCAGCGGTGCTAAATGCATCTGGATACAGCTAATCCAATAGGCTTTATTTTAAATTGATAACACGAGATCCTTAAACTATTCTCACTGCTAGAGCACACAATATGACTAACGAATAGAATTGTTCAAAGTATTGAGCAAAATATTAAAACCACAAAAATATTCTAATACTGACTCGGTAAAACTCACATCAAATCACCAGGGCGATCAAAACACATCTGCCAGTCTAAAAATGGCGCGAACATTTTTCCAAACCTACAAAGTTCAAATGCTTATAAACAATTTCGACATACGAGTATATTACTCTCCAGACATGAAATAGCAAGCTATGTATTTTGTCTACAGCATCTGAGTTGTTATTCTAAATATGCTTTTAATTAGCAGAATGTAACAGTGCGATTAATAAGCACTATCAATAAGTGATGTTTATCATGACTTGAAGACTAATCGGAGCAAAGTACAGCACAGCGGCAACCCTAGAAATGGAAAAATTCCGTTTTCGTCGGATGTTTACGTTTTTGTAAGGAAAAAATACATTTTGAAGCATTACGGAACTATTCTGTTAAAATCAGTCAGAAAACTACCTGAATTTTCAGGTTTTTTTTAACAGTGTATGCAGTGCTGTGTGTGTACGCGCGCGTGTGTGAAGGCGTTCGTGTGTGTGTGTATACGTAGGCATATGTGTTTGTGTCTGTGTGCAGGCATGGGTGTGTGTATGTGTGTGTGTAGGAGTGTGTTTTTGCGTCTGTGTGCAGGCATGAGTGTGTGTATGCGTGCGTGTGTAGGATATGGACTCAACCTGGAGACGGTTTTCGCAAGAGGAGCATTATCGTGAGGACGGTCGACGCGACGGTGGTGCTGGCAGAGGGTGCAGTGGGAAAATAAAATGATAAGAATTCAAAACAGTCAAATGAGAACAATAAGCAATCGTGATTGCTCAAAAAAAAATAATTTTGAAAGAGCATGCTTAAAAATATAGGTTTTAACAATTTTTTAAATAATTTGAAAAAACCTAATATTTTTTAACAATTATTTTAATCGGTGCGCAGATTGAAATTCATTTTTTACGCTTCTGCAAACGGCATCAAAAACGATGCAATACCATTCACTGATGCTAATGACTATCATAACCTGGAAACGTGGTTGACAACAAAGCGTAAACATTTAGTGCGGCAATGGAGTAACTTGCTAAAGTACATCGCTTGTAACGTCATAAAGACGACGCCTTATTTCCAAAATCAGACAGTGAAGAAAATTAATAAAAAATAACAGTTGGGAAAATAAAAGTTTTTTTCTGGCCCCACGTTTTTTTTTGCTTATTCTATCAATTTCAGTGACTAAAAGTAGCACTATTGATTAAAGGAAACAACCTCATAGAGAAATTGGTGTGGTCGACTAATTCTTGGCTTGAATCTTTTTTTTAACATGTTGCTTTGTGCTAACCCTAAGCAAATAGATATTTCCCTAGTCTTTGTTTACGTATGCAAAGGAAAAACATTTTTCTCGCTGATATTGAAAACAAAAAAAAAAAATTGATACCAAAGGATAAAAATCACCAATTATCCAATTTTTGAAATCTTCCGTATGAAATGAAGCATCAAAGCTCAGTTTACACGTAAAACTTCTGTGTGAACAATATTACTTACAAAACGTCTACTATTATAGAGTAAGTTGCTTTGACATCGTCATGAGAAATAAAAATTTCCAATTACCAAATGAACGAAGTCTACTCGTGGCAACATATAACTGCCCATTCGAAAACACTGAACGTCGCAATAATAGTACAATTTTAAAACAGAGGTCGTCTTTGTGATTTGTTTATGGATAAGGGCGGTGCATAACTGATGTCACACTTTTCAACATTCTCGACCCTCTCCCACCTTTGTCACAAAGGTTCGCACTTCACCATACCCCCCTTTTCCCTTTGCAACAAGCTGTTTTTCATAAACATTCGTATTAAAAAGAGCTTGTTGTCACATTTTCCTCATTGTATTTCCCTCTTGTCATTTCTTTCCTCTCCCTTGTCACAAACTGTTACTATTTTGGGAACGTCACCTTAAAGCGAGGCTTCATTCGTAACCAATTTAACCAAACAACTAAGTTCGCTTACATTATGCTTTAATTCTCTTACCGGAGCCAAAGCTTTAAAAAAAAAAAACCTTACAATTAAGAATCAATTTAGCTCCATGTTGCATTAAGCTTTCCTAACAGCAAGGCCCATTTCCATCTCATACATTCCCTCATATATTTTATTCATTGTTATTGAGCGTTCATGTAATGCGCGATATTTTTCTAATTTTTTGATTCAGATTGTCCAGACATGGGGCCGAGCACTCTTTCTCTTGGTTACCAGTTGAACGCTCTACCGATCAAGCTATTGAGCTCTGTCAGTCACAGTGCAAGTTAAATTTATAAGATTAACCAAAAACCTCATTCTGGTTCTTTGAAACAAGTTTTTTTGACAGAAAAAAACAAATTTTGGACCGCGGGTCTATTTTTCGTCAGTAGCCTGTATGACAAGCTTTAAAATAAGGTGTAAATCAAAGAAATCGATCAAGAATTGAGGAAGATCTCGCGTAGAGGAGCTGATGAGTTTCTTACTAATGAAGTTGATAATAATTTTAATGTTTTATATGGTATTCGAATGAATAATTGAAGGTTTACTGGGTGAAACTCGTAGTTTCAATTTTGCGTAGTAGTTTTTCATTTGTACAAAAGGTCGAACACTGCTATTAGAAAAATTTACATTTCAGAATGCAATGAAAATGTTTTTCTGCACAAAAAGGATTCCCTGGAGGTAAATCTAATACTTTTTTATGCTTACATTACGCTTAATGGTCTGGACGGAGTCAAAGCTTTAAAAAAAAGAAAGAGCACCCTTCGATTAACAGTCAACTTATCTGAATGATAACTGTAGCCTGCATAAAGGAGTCGACACACCAAGTAGCATTCCCACTGCATTTATTTTATTACGTGTGTTATCTGTTGTATGTTATGAGTACATGAAATGCGTAATGTTATTGTAAGTTTCCTATTATATCTAACAGCCCAAGCTTGCCCGAAGTTCAGATAGTTTTATAGCCGAACGCTCTACCGAAAAAAACTTATCAATTTAACCGAACAACTAAGTCCAAAGCTTTCAAACTTTATTAAAAACACACACACACAGGTTAATTAATTTTTTTTTTCTTGCGGAAAGCGACGCAAAAAATTGGGAAATTGTATTAGAACTTTGCTTTAAAAAAAAAAAAAAATAGAAGAACTACGAAGAAAAAAAATTAAGAACTACAGACTGCATCAAGGTTTTGCAACAGCCAGGGGCGTTTCCGAAAACTTGATTTTTAGACCGTAAGTCTATTTTTCGTCATTATCCGGCCTGATAAGTTTTAAGATGAGGGGGGAGTTTCTTCAAGAGATAAGAAAGATCTTGCATACTAAAAAAAAAGATCCACAGAAATAATATATAAGATATTAAAGAGAAGTGTTTTTATTTTTGAAAATTTTTACAATATTTTATCGCAAGCTGCTTGGAACGTTATAGTCTAGATGGCAGCACGTGTTCATCATTTAACAGCTCGGTTAAAATACAAAATAATTTGAACTAAGTTTTTTTTTTAAGCGTAGCTTTTCGAATGAAGTAAAAATATGATTTTTTTATTTTATTTTTTTGCAAAAAGAAGAAAAAAAAAATATTTTACCCTTCAAATTGAGGTAGTATTTTTTTTTATTTGTACAAAGAGTCAAAAACTCAATAGAAGAATCATTATTTCAATATACGATTTGTTATTTTTTTCTGAACAAAAAACAATGCCATTGTAGTCTGAAATCAGAAACCTGATATTAATATTTTCGTTTACATTATGCTTCAATTTTCTTACCGGAGCCAAAGCTTCAAAAAAAAAAAAAAAAAAAAAAAAAAAAAAAAAAAAAAAAAAAAAAAAAAAAAAAAAAAAAAAAAAACTTTAAAATAAGGGAAACAATTTAGCTACATATTGCATCAAGTTTACATTGCAGCAAAAAGCGTTTCCACCTCAGTTATTATATCCCTTCATATTTGTTATTCATTGTTATTACGTGTTCATGTAATACGCGATGTTTCTGTAATTTTTTGATACAGATTATCCGGACGTGCGCCCGAACACTCATTCTCCTGGGTACCAGTCGAACAAGCTATTCAGCTCTGTCGGTCACAATGCAAGTTAAAGTTATAAATTTAACCGAAAACTTTATTCTGATTCTTTAAAACAGTTTTTTTTTTTGAGAGAGAAAAAAACAATTTTTAGACCATGGGTCTATTTTTCGTCAGTAGCCAGCACGAAAAGCTTTAAAATAAGGTGTAAATCTTTAGCATAAATACAATCTTTAGCATAATACACATAATACATAACTATTTTTCAAGAGAAATAGGCACAAAAATTTTATTTCTTACATTTTCATTAAAAAAAGAATGAGTCAAGGAATAATTTTTACATGTTAAATAAAAACCGTAACTTTTTTCCAATTTTCGTAAAAGACAGAATTAAAATACTATAGTTTTATCGCAGAGTGTTAATACTTGCCGTGCTTCTATCACGAACTTATTTTCTCTTTTCTCATAACAATTGTCATTAAATATTTAACCCACTTTTTTCTGAAGTGAAGAAAATCAAAAGTCTTGAATGCCGTTTCTTACATGATCATCGATTACTGTCGTTTATTTCTTAATTTCTTTTTTTTTTACAGCAAATCTTGCCATAATACTGATTTTTATAGCTGAAGTCCTATTTTTCTGGAAATGAAGTTTTTAAAAATGCATTAGACTACATATTTGCTACAGATATCTTGAAAAATATTAAAATATTCATGCAAAATGCCAGACAATCCAATTATCACATCCTGAGACTGCAGTTTTATTCTTAATAGAACTCCTCAGTCCGAAAAAGTTAATATAGTCCAACCACGAACGAATGACCCTTGTCAATCATATGAGAAAACGGGTCCATTCCTTAAAATAGGTAGCGAAGGAAGAAAGGACGCGTGCTATAATTTGGAGTTTATCAACATTTTGAGGATATAAAAAAAAAAAAAACGCCTAGTGTATTTTCCTGATGTGATTATTTAGACATGAAAGATTTAAGTTGCGGCAATAACTGCGTTGAGTTAGCCAAAAAGTAAAAATGACAAGCCTTGCATTCGTTATTGCAACCCTACTCGAGCCAATTTTCAATTGAAAGTCAGGGGCATTGTTATCTCTGACCAAAGGCTGCTGAAATAAGTAAAATCGAGACCCACCCACTTAAGTAGGGTATGACCTGTCCAATGAGACTTCTGGCTTGTCCGCACAAAATTAAAATGTTTTACAGCTTTGGTTAATTTCTAAAATCGCAAGGTGACGTACTTAAAACGCAGAACCAATGAAGGACTTGCAAATTACATTCTAACTTTCCTCCCCACATCGCCCCTTTACGACAATAGACAATTTTGAAACGGGGCGGAGCAAAGGCTCAACTTTTCGCGGTCGGACTATTACCGAATCGGAGGTAGGTGTCACCTCATTGAAGCTGAGATGCCAATAAACCGTTAGATAAAGTGAAATTATCTGCACAGGTAAGCTATTCGTATGCTAGAGGATTGTAAAATCGAGCGTCATAATAGGTGGGATATAATGTTTCGCTAGTTATTTGTAATTCGAAAAAATCTACATTTTTTTTTGATGTAGATAAAAGGCAGAAAAAAAGGTCATATGTACAAGATGTCCAGACTTTGTTTTTAAAAATTAAGAGATAGTGATTTTGAGGGTTCAACTGTTGACTGCTCTCAAAGTTTTAAAGACATTTAAACCGTTCAAGATTGTGATAAGATAGATACTGTTTTTGATAAGATTTAAGCATAATTTACTGCAGAAAAGCCGTTAACAATGTAGATTAAAAGGAAAATTCTGTTTACCTTATTTTTATTTACATTTTAGTGTATTTTAAGTTGAAGAAAAACCTACCTAAACCGTTACCACACACACACACACACACACACACACAACTTCCTAACGCTTTTTGAAAGAAACTTCCACAACGCCGTTTGAAAGACAAGTACAACATTCTTTAGTATTTAATTGACTTCATTCTCAGTTTTTGCAGATCTATGTTAGCCTCTAAATTAAACAGAGTCTCATTCAAATGAACGGAACACACGCACATCAAATTTTTACTTTCCCCCTCTATTCAGATAGGTTCGTCTTAACTGGAAGTTTGCCCAATTCCACACAATCCGTAGTTGAACTGTATAGTTGGGCAAACCTAACTTGGCAGCATTGTGAAGGCTATGTTTGCCCCAACTATAGATCGATTTAATTCTTATATATAAGCGTATAATTTTATACATCATTTTTTTCTTTTAAATTCTTCGTATGTTTTTCTTAAAAAGTAAAATATTCCGTTAAAGAACCTTGTTCTACCAATTGCCTTAGTCTACGGTAGATTGTCTACAGGTTTGCCAGCTGAGGATAATGCTGGATAATGTATAGATACAAAAATCGTTAGAACGCGATACAGTTAATTGATATTTTTAAACTTTCTGTTTCAAATCCAAACATTGGATTAGAAAATGCCGAGGTAAAGATTCCGAGTCACATGGTTTAACTACGACAAACAGGAGACACGTTTTACGTGGAACGAGTGAAAAAAAAATCTGATTCCTTCCAGTATTTTACTTGGAAATACATCACGGGACATGAGATGCCTGCTTCAAGATTTGAAAAAAAACCCTCTCTCCACCTTTTTCCCCCCTTCTCAATGGGTCCGATGTAACCCATTTTACAGCATATATGAACTTTTGAAAAGTATAACTTAAAGGTTATTGTTCTAATCAATTTTATGATTGTCATTGATTGAGTTCTATTTTCGTCAGCTGCGGTGTTCATAATGATGCATTCATTTAAAATTAATTAACGAAAATTAATTCTAGAACTTGATAAGTTTGGAAGAGTAATTAATTAAAAATCTCATGTTCTACTTTGTAGATAAGTTCTTGACAACACTGAAACTAATGTACAAACTCTTTATTGTTTGGGAAGAGCAAAGATATGATGTTTTGATACATTCTTTCTTAGTCTTGTACATAGCAGAACCTTTTTATCTTTACTAATAATAAAGCTGAAAGTCTCTCTGTCTGGATCTGTGTGACGCGCACAGCGCCTAGACCGTACAGCCGATTTTAATGAAATTTGGCAAAAAGTTAATTTGTGGCATGGAGATGTGCACCTCGAAGCGATTTTTCGAAAATTCGGTTTTGTTCTTTTTCTATTCCAATTTTAAGAAACTTTTACTGAGAAAATTATCACAACGTGGAAGAGTAAATTACGAAATTATCATAACGTGGAACCGTAACATTGGCGAGGAAATGAACATAGCAAATTAGCGAGAAATTCGTCATCCATAATTTGTAAACATACAGGCGAACCAAATGACTTTTTTAATTTTCAACTACGGGCAAAGCCGTTCGGGTACGACTAGTTTGAATAAATTAGAGCGTTAAAACCGATGGGGCATGACTCCTAGGAGCGATAGAAACCCAGATGTTGTTTTATTGTTTAACACATATATTATGAAGGATAAAATTACATTACCCATGCTTAGTTTGAAAAATATATCTCCTAACTATCCAACTTAGAAAAATTAGACTTTGCAATAGACATGTTTTGTTCAATTTTTTTAAATGTTAAATAAAATTTTTTAGAAATAATTTTACTACAGACACACTCAAAATATGAAGGGGTCATAAACAAACAAAACACGACATTCTATTTGAGCTATTGAGTCTCAAAAATAATCAAACTGGCATCATTAAAAATTACATTTATAACATACGTTCAACGCAAATATAGGGTGCGGCATATCAACATCCAAAGGGCGCTATGTGAGTTGTTGTGGGGATACTCTCTGGTGAAAGTGGTATCGATGGACTACAGTAAACTTGCCATTTACTGTAGTAACAATGGCATGGTGTGATGTCAAATATATAAACAAATGAAAGAATTTTGATACATTAACACTCAAGTCAGAAAGGGAGGCACATAATATTATTCAGCAATGGGGTCGCTTCCGAAATTTTAAATGAATTTTTTTCGAAAGAGCATGTTTAAAAATAGAGGATTTGACCATCTTTAAAATAATTTGACAAAGTTTACGAATTTTAAAAAAATATTTAAATCGTTGCGCAGACTCAATTTTATGGCAACAGTGAATTAAGCTTTGTTGTTTTGCTAATTTTACGCTCCGTGTTTTTTAATGATATTAGCAGTAAATTTGTGTTAATTATATTTTTTTCTGATGTAATCTGATGAAGCTTTCAATGAGGAACATGCAGGTATCTTTTTCTATGAATTTTGCTCAATTTTAAAGAAAGTACGTAATTTTGGAAAAAACACATTGAAGTTTGTATGATATTATATGATCGATAAATTTAAACTTACAATGACTTAGCTTCATGTCAAATGTGCTAATATCATTTGAAATTGACTTTTGCATTAAGCTTCTGGACTCACAAATTTACTTTGTGAAACTTTAATGTGTCTTAACTGTTTTTTCACATAACGAACTTTCATATTTTTACTTCTGTATGAACATTTCAAATTGAAATACTTCGTTCCAAAGATTGGCGGATTTTTCTTTTCATTGTTGGCGATATTTCTGCTTTTGCCTTAGCTTATGCAATTGCAGTATTTAATGAAAACAAATTTAAAGTACAACAATGGAAAGTGATTTTGAATTTCAGAAATCGCCATTAATTTCAACTGCAGCACTAGTACCTACTGTTAATGAGACGAAAATTCATGCAATTGATTTAACATCTTCAGAAAATGATTCCTCGTGTGATAATGTGAATGAAACATCTTCTCAAAGAAATATAGCAGATTTGTTTGGCATTCAGCCAGCAGATAAAGTAGTTTTGAGACCAACTATTAAACACACTTCTAATGAATTAATTGATTGCATTAAATATATTATTAATGCCAAAACTAATGCAAACAAGAGATACTTCTTTAAGGAAGAATGCAGATCTTTTATTATAAATATATTAACAATTCTGCAGTCAAGAATTATTGACTCGGATAATATTTCCTGTCAAGATCTTATTTCATCTATAGCACAAAATAATAATTTGTCACCTTCTTCACTTATTACTAAACTGACAGGAAATGAAGATTTTTCCTTGAAAGGAGTTGCTATATCTGACTTTGACACTTTAAAAATTAAAAAACAGTATAAAGACGTAGGAACTCAAGAAGATCGAACTACCACAAACCTATCGTACAATACTATGAAAACTACCTCAACTTACAAAGATGCAGAAAACCAGGTAGGAATTGAAGAAGATAATATTTTCAACCTTCAGAATACTAATCATGTTATTTTCCCTACGCATTCCTCTGATGGATTAGACTTTCAAAATGAAATTTACGAAGTAGTCGACACTTCTCCAACACAGAGTGAGCTTGATACACCTCTAAAAGCTCATCTTCAAAATGACAACACTAAATTTTCTCCTGTTCATTCATTTAATAGTTTTTCTAAAACGTTTACAGAATTGAAACCTACCGATAATCAAACGGCTTCTCCTTTATATAAACATTCGTATGCTGATGTAATGAAGAAAAATCCAAAATTATATACCGTCTTAGTCTACCCTCTTCGTGAAAATACTTCTTCTTTCGATTTAAAATTACTTTTGAAAAAAGAATACAATCCAGCAAGCGACAACATACGTATTCACAAGTTACGTGTTATTAGGAATGGAGGTCTGGCTATAGATCTTTACAATAAAATAGACAAAGAAAAACTACAAAAAGCTCTCTTAACAATACCTAACATACAGCTTAATACGAGAATTAAAACTACAACTACAATAAACCCAAAGATTTTAATTCAAGGATTACCTAAAGAAACAACAACTGAACACATAAACCACATTATTTTTGAAAATACAGGAAAAAATTTAAACTTCAAAATTAATTTCAATTACAAAACAAGAAACGGTCGACAGAATTTCGTAATAGAGTGCGAACCTTTCACATTTAACATACTCATGAAATGCAAATTTTTACAAAATGAATGGGAAACTTACAAATTGAGAGAATATATTAATGTAAAAAGGTGTTATTTTTGCCAAGCATTTGGACACTTGTCTAGCAAATGCCAAAGTAATTTGCAAAAATGCACTTTCTGTTCTGGAAATCACCCTCAACATGAATGCAAAAGCAATTTCACGAAATGCGCAAATTGCGTTAAATCTCTTCCAAGCTCTTCTCCTTTATATTTGATTGATCACCCTGCTTCTGACTCATCTTGTCCATATTATCTTTCTGTTCTTCAAAAGTTGAAATCGAATATCAATTATGACGAATAATACTGTGTTTTCTATTAACTTTCCTTCCTCTCTTCATCATTTGTCTCATCCGAATTTGTTTACTTCATCTACAATTTTTCCTTCTTCTAATATTCAGTTTTCAAAGTATTCTTTTAACTCTTTGAATTGTATTCAAATAAATTTAGGCAAAAGAAGCATCGCTACTAGTTCTTTAAAACTTTTATCTACTCAAATGTTACCGAAGTTTTTCCTTATTCAAGAACCATATTTAAAAAACGATCAAATACCAGAACAACCTAGTAATTGGAAAATTTTTTATTCTTTAAGTAAAAAAGCTGCTGTTATAAGTACTGACTCAAATATAATAGTTTCTCAAATAGACCAAAAAGAAAACCATATAGCAATATCAGCTGATTTCAAGGAAGATTCAATTGTTATTATTTCAGTTTATATAACACCAACAGAAGATGTTAGAATCCCTCTACGTCATCTCGAAAGTCTTTTGAGAAATATTTCAAATAAAAATATTATAATTATGGGTGATTTCAATAGTAGAAGTAAATCTTGGGGATATGCTGGTGAAGATTCAAGAGGAAGAAGAGTAATAAATTTTTACCAAGCAAATGACTTGCAATTAATAAATAGTTCATATGACTCACCAACTTTTGAACATGAAAATGGAAATGGCTGGCCTGACTTAACATTTATTAAAGGAAATTTAATTCAAAATGATAATTACCAGTGGAATGTTATAGATGATGTAGATTCCCTAAGTGACCATAAATTTATCTCACTTAAATTTCAAAAAGAGCTTTCGACTTATGCAATTAAACGCTATAAAATCACATCTAAAGGAATTAAAAACTTTGAAAAAGAGATTTCAGAAAAATTAACACCATTCATTAATTCTTGCCAGAATATTTTAACACCATTTGAACTTAATAAATTCTCAAATAAT
This sequence comes from Uloborus diversus, assembly GCF_026930045.1. NCBI lineage: Eukaryota > Metazoa > Arthropoda > Arachnida > Araneae > Uloboridae > Uloborus > Uloborus diversus. Next base: position 117,125,082 of record NC_072738.1, read on the forward strand.
TTTATTACTACTATTCAGAATTGTTGCAACAATTCGTTTAAAATTAAAGATATTTCAAACAAATTTGAAGTAAAATGGTGGAATAATGATCTACAAAAAGAAAAAACAAATCTTAATAGATTAAAAAGAAAATTGAAGAAGCAGCCAACACCAGAAGAAAATGTTAGAGTCAAAATTGAATACAAAAAAGCCAGAGCCCAATATTTCCGAAACATCAAAAAACATAAGACAGAAAGTTGGCGCAATTTTTGCAAGCAAGCATCTGATCCATTTGGTAAAGCTTATAAATCCTGTTTTGAAAAAATTAAGCGTCCAACTACTTTGCCAATTTTTAATGACGGAGCTACGCAAAAAGAAAATTTGGAATTCATTTTAAATGAACTTTATCCAATACCGCAAAGAAATCCGTTATCTAACTGCCAGATCTCAACAACTACATATTCATCTTTCAATGATCTTTCAAATGTTGAACCAGAAATTTCAATTGAAGAAATTAAAAATTCTTTGAATTCTTGTAATAGTAAAAAAGCCCCCGGATTAGATTCAATAGATTACGCAATAGTTAAACTAATCTTTGAAAAACTACCACAACTACTACATTGCTTTTATAACAAATGCCTCAAGCTTTCTTATTTTCCAGATGTTTTTAAAATTGGAAAATTGATTTTATTTCTCAAACAAGGTAAAGATATTAAAGCTGTTTTTTCATATCGTCCTATAACACTTTTACCAACATTAGGAAAACTTTTAGAAAGAATAGTTGTTAAAAGAGTTCAATTTTATTACCAAAATTTTTCTCCAAAAAATCAATTTGGTTTCAAAAAAGGAAATTCAACAGAGGATGCTTTACAAAATATTTGGGAAAATCTTCCTGATTATAATATAACAGGTCATAAATTAATAATTTCCTTAGACATTCAAAGAGCTTTTGATAGCATTCCACATCCACAACTCCATAACAAAATTTCTCAATTACAGTGTCCTAATATTTTGAAAAAATTCCTTCACAGTCTGCTTGAAAACAGAAAATTAATAATGGATTCTAATAATGAATTTGTAATTCATAATCAAATGATAGGCGTCCCACAAGGATCTTGCAGCGGTCCGTTTTTGTGGTCATTAATAGCAGAAGATATTCTACACACTTCAATGCCAAGAGGAGTTTTTATTCAAGCATTCGCAGATGACTTTGTGATTGGCGTTGTTAAAGAAACAATAAAGAGCATGGGAGATGAAGCAAACTCAGCTTTAATACAATTCAAAAAATGGGCAGATTATTATAATTTGAAAGTCTCAACAGATAAATCAAGTTTATTACTTTTTAGAAGAAAAACTAAGAATCAAAATATTAAATATGGGACTGAAAAAATTAAAAGAGTAAGGACTTTAAAGTATCTAGGAATCATTCTTGATGAAAACCTTTCATTCTTACCACATATACAACACCTAAAGACCAAATCAACCAATTATTTACAACATTTAAGACGCCTGGCAGGAAAATATTGGGGCTACAATATTCGTTTCAGAGCTCGCTTATATGATTCTGTTTTTCTCAGAATAATAGCTTATGCATCTCCAATTTGGGCAAGCAATCCAACTACAAGATTGAATTTAAATCTTTTGAAATTACAACGTCCTTTGTTATTACATTTAACAGGAGCTTATGCAACAACAGCAAATAGTTCTTTACAAATAATCACCGGTATACCTCCTTTAGATATTCAAATTTCCTACGAAGCAAAAATGGGAACATTACTCAGACTTAATAAGGACGTTGTCACATGTTTTGGAATTCTTCGAGCGTCTTCCTTTGAAAAGAAAATCAAAACAATTTTATTTCATCCCAGTGTTTCCTTAACATCTTCATTACAAATAAACTCACCAAATTTGGAAAATTCAAGCACTAATATTTCTTCCTTCCGTTACTTCACAGATGGCTCGAAAACAAAACAAGCTACAACGGCAGCTTTCCTTATTTTAAATAACACAACTCCAACTGACGAAACCACATTTCTTCTAAATGTCTCCAACTCTATTTTTCAAGCAGAAGCGTTAGCAATAAAAGAAGCAATAGATCATGCTGTAACCCACAATAACTTACCATCAATTATGTACAGTGACAGCCAATCAGTCATTAAATCAATTGGTAATCTAAACCCAACAAACTCTTTAATAGCTGAAATCCAACAACAACTAATAAATCATGATAATATCAAAATTTCTTGGATTAAAGGTCATTCAACCTCTGCTGGAAACAATAGAGCCGATTTTCTCGCAAACCAAACAGCAAATGGACTCTTAGTACCAACAAAACAGCATCCTTTGCCATTTCCAAGAAGTTTTGCAAAGCATAAATTATTACAAGATCTACTGAATGATTGGCAAGAACGATGGGAACAAGACATAACAGGAAGACTAATCTACAAAATCCGTCCGAAAGTTAAACTTACTCCTTTGAATTTAAATAGACATGAAATTTTTTTCTTTACTGGCCATGGCCCTTTCCCTTCATACTTGAAAAGATTCCATATTAGAAATAGTGACCTCTGCAGATGCAAATCAATTGGAAATCCTCAACATTACATACAACATTGCATTCACACTTCTTCATTCCATCTTCGTTCTTCTGGCAATTGGACTCAAGACTTAAAAAACTATTATTCGTTTCCTGCAGCAAAAAAGAAAATTACAGATCTTATTACATTTCTAATTGACCACGAACATTTTCTCTTTGGATAAATTTTTTTTTTACTTACTTTTTTTTTTAATTCATATAATTATTTTTTTTTAAATATTTTATTTTATTTATTTATTTATTTTTTTTTTGCTTTCATCTATTTTTATTTATTTATTTATTTTTATTTATCTTAATGTAAATATTTATATATATTCTTTCTTATTGAACAAAATTATTTTCTTCTGTATATATCAAAATTGTTTATCAGTGTGGAGTATTGTTAAATTTTCTCGTACGTCATCCCATAATTTGTGAAATTTAACATTGTTGAATGTGTACAAAAGGATGACGTATTTAATAAAAAAAAAAAAGACTCAATTTTATTTTTTACGCTTTTGCGCATGACATCACAAATGATGAAACTGCCATTCACTGTTGTCATTAAAGCCGAGAGCAATATTTAATTCACTTCTTTATTCTTGTGTACTGGCAACGATACGGTAGATAACAAGCGTAGAGCACAATATTTAATTCGCTTCTGAATTATCATTACGTGGAAACGCGGTTGACAGCAAGCGTAAGCATTCAGCGCGCCAGTAGAATACGCGTCTAAGTTCATCATTTGTAACGTCATAAAGACCATGCCTTGTTTAAAAAATTGGACATTAAAAAAAATAAATGTTGGGAAAGTTTAAGTATTTTTTGGGTCAATGTCATTATTTTTTTGCTCATCATTTTTTGCTCTATTAACTTCAGTGAATAAAAATAACACATTTGACTGAAGGAAACAGCACCATTACTATATATGCTGTCTCGTGCGAAAACTCAGAAAAAAAAAAAGAGTTTTCAATGACTTAAAATTGCCTCTAGCTTTATTTCTAGTCAATTTAGAGGCTTTGAATTTTTGAACGTATGCGGGAGTGAATGTCGTAAAGGGTACTTTCTGCGGGCTTTCCAACTATACGAAATTCGAAGTACTGAAATGAATTTAAAAAATCTATTTAAACTCACTGTTTCACGGTACCTGTAGCTCGCGTAAACAGCGAAAAAAAAGTCAAATTTGAAACTTATGAGTTTCACTAATTAAGAAACGCTTAAAACCTTTTTTTTTCTAGTGAACTTAGTTTACTGGATCTTCGATGTTTCGTCAACATTTTTCTTTGGGTTACTTTTTTAAAGCTTTTCCAATCGTATCAAACTTGAAAACATAAGATCATCCCTTAACGTAGAAAGATCCACTTATTGCGAAAATTCGTTTTTTATCAATGTCTCCGTGAATAAGTGTCTGATTTAAAAGAAAATTAAAAAAAAAATGATAACACTAAAACTTGGTAACAACTACTGAATCAAAAAAAAAAAAAAAAAGAATGAAGAAAATCGGTTGACCGACAGAGGAAAAAATGGTACCAAAAGTCTTCACGTATTAATATATGAAGATTGAAGACGATACACCACATGCATACACACACGATTCATTACATATGTGTTCAGTAGACTCTCGTTTTACGTGGAGGTTACGTTCCACGAAAAAGCCGCTTAAATTAAAACCACGTAAATTAAGAATTAAGACTTTATAGTGTTAGAACAGAGATTAAGTTCCATAGATTTAAAAAAAAAAAAAACGTTCCAGTGGTGACTGATTTTGTAATAAGTTAAATGTGTACTTATATAGATATATATGCACAACATGTATAAAGAAAACATAAATTAATTTAGTGTTTATAAAAAGGAGAACTATTATAGTATTAAGAATCTTTCTTTGCAGAGTTTGAACGCATCCATGATCGCTTACCTCCTAGATAGAATCCTCCTTCAATAAAAAATCAGAAAGATATTTTTCTACTGTCAAGGAATGGCTCAAATGTTTTTAATGTGACGTTTTTGGTTGCGTGTCACTAATGTTGATAGCCTCGTTGATTTTGTCCTCCTTTGACACTCCTAAAAGCACTTCCTCCAGTTGGATCTAAATTGTGTGAGTTTAATTACTTTATTTCTGGAAAGAACTCTTTAACCAATCGCAAAATATGTCTACAGCGACCCAAGCTCGTTTATTGGCAAGCAAAAATGCAGTTAATTACGCGTAATCTGCTATTTCTGAAAAAGGGATAAATTTTATCTGTTTTCATTGACGCATCCGCGTAAAACCAAAATTCATCCGCCTTAAATAAAATAAAGGTGTCAGGTTTTAAACCGCATATAATCAAAACCGCGTAAAATAAACCCGCATAAAACGAGGGTCTACTGTATTAGTGTTTTGGAGCAATATGGGTAGCAGTGCTTTATTTATATTTTTTAAGTAGCTGAACTGTACACATAGCTACACGAGTTTTAAATGCACCGATGTAAACCGTTCAAAAGTTGTTTCTTATATTACACTAGAGGCCTGTCGCGAACTTGTTCGGGTTCAAAAATTACCTGTCATAAACAAATACTATGCAAACTTTTTTTGTTTTAAAATATCATGGAATATAACAGTTTTTTGTTCCGTTTTTATGAAGTTTTAAAAGAAATTGATTCATTTCGTTTCCTAATGAAGACAGACAAACATTAACTTCCCTGTCAACAATATAATCTTCCCATATATAACGTTGTAGGTTTGACCTACAGTTTTGATGATTGTGATGGCATAGAAATGTTCATTAAAAATTGCGATTACTTATATTGGAAATGAAAATGTGCCAGAACCATGGGAATTCGAGGAATATTAGCTGACTGACCTGCTGCTGGTCCTGTAAGAACAATACTTTAAATCCTATTAGTCCATATTAATTTTATTTGGGGATGCATTTAAGTTGTATACATAGAACAAATTAAAGTTTCGGTCGAAACGAAGTTATTGGAATACTGCCTTTAATTTTAATAGAAACAAATATGGTCGTTTAAAAGCGTTCTTAAGATAAAAAGATTGTACAGAATTCCTAAAAGGTGATGGCTTTAAACAGGCTTGAATTATATCTGCAAGCGTTCATCTAGGAACTATTCCATTTTCACTGGAATAATTTCATTAAAGTCACCGGCAAATGCGGCGATGACACCTCTCATAATGTTGTCTTAACCTTTTAGTTCTTTTTGAGTTCTAACCACGGCTTCTATATTCAAGCAGTGGTTAATTGAACATTCGTCATGCATTATGGGGCTGACCTCTTAAAGACACTTTGCAAATGAACCATTTTTTTTTAAATGAAACTTTCAGGGCCTTTCTGAAGGAAGGCATTCAAAGTAATTTAAATCTAGAGTGGTCAGTAAGCAAGTAAAATTGCTGCAATTTAGTTTGAAAAAACTTGCGCACACATCCTTAGTGTGCTTGTTTATCTTGACCAGTGGTAAATTTTTGCTAAACATTTTCAATTCCACCGGATATGCCGATAAACATTAATTTGCGTTCTAATACCATAGGCGAGTCGCTGATCGATTAGAAATGTAAGTGCGTGATTAGAAACATACTTAAATGTTTGCCATAAAGCTAACAGATCAAAAAGTTGATTTTATAGAAAAATTGTTACACAAAATCCTCTTAAGAATTTCCTAAACTAAGCACAACTTTTGCGAATTCATCATCCGATGTTTTTTATTTTGACTTTAGTATGCATATAATAGCTGAAGTAATGTATGCAAAATAGCAACTTTTGGAAACTCGGCCTCACATTTAGATAAAGATTTTGGTGGTTGTTAAGGTGACCACGTTATTCCTTTTTTCTCCCTTAGCATATCATTCTAAAAGAGATTTTTTAACAGATATATATATATATTCATACAGAATTTGGTTTTACGTATATAAGAACGAAACTGTATGAACATACTGGTAGAAAAGATAACTTATTAGTTTTAAAAATTCGTATAAAGACATATATGCATAATTTATAGCCTATGTCACTCAGTAGGAATGCAAAAATCCGCCTTTCATGTAATGAAGAAATTCTTCAAATAGGTTCAGTGGTTTTGGAGATTACTCGGAACATATAAACATACAAAATATGTTCTCACTCTGTGCTTATAATATTAGCATGCACTGTAAAAAATTTTAGTGTCTGTCAACACTAAAAATGGTGGCAACTACTTTACATCAAGTGTCGTGTAGTGAAACACCAAGAATAATCTGTGGTGTTTCACTACACGACACTTGGTGTAAAGTAGTTGGCACCATTTTTGGTGTTGAGATGCACTAAATTTTTTTTACAGTGAACATATTATACAAGTTTAAATTTCCCAATTGATTATTAACAACACAAATACATATAACTATTTTGTATATGAAGATTCTCAACCTTTTATTTTTAATACGAGGAATGGATATTTATGCCTATAAGTTGTTCAAAAAAGTAACTTTCAAAAACACATAATAAACTAAAATTATCTGTATATTAGAACAATGAAATTAATACTTTTCAAAAAACAACATAAAAATGAACGGTTTAACATTTCAATCAAATTTATTCAAGAAGATTTCTTAATTAGTCTTAAAAGTCTGTTATACATAAAAACGAATTTCAAAAACAAACAGAATATAAAAATTTCAAAAATCACGATACAATAACGATAAAGTTTTTCACTCCTCAAAAAAAGTTATATTACAAAAAAAAAAGTGTTTACTAGGCCTTACCGTTTTCCTGGAAAGCGCACCACACACATACACACACAAACATGTTATTTTATTATGAGTTGATATACCGTAGACCCAGCCGTAAAGCAGCCATGTTGAAAATGGCTGCTAAAGTTGTAACGATCATTCATAAAATAATATATTCGTTAGTTTATCATTCGGATGGACTAAAGACTTTTCTAACAATGGTGCAAAGTGGCTTTGGTTTACGGTAATTGACATTTCATTACAAATAAAATTTAACATACCTTTTGAAAACTTATATCCTGTGCACACGACGACTGTGTGTTGACGACGTTGCAACGTGCTTGAGACTGATTAATGTTTGGTTGCCACCAGCTGTTTTACAATCTTACACCAAAGTTGGTGTCAACGGATCCTCAAGTGGTGTTTGCGCATGTGACGTAAGTGTAAGAATTCACCAATATCGGTGTTTGGTTTCAGTTACACCACTTTTGGTGAATGGGAAAGCTAGATATGGTGTTGACTTGAAATAAAGCGTTGATTTGCACAATTTTTAGAGTTGCTTAACACCAAACTCGGAGCATTATTACACCTCAGTTTTTACAGGGTAGAAGTCACTCCACAAGAATGTGCCTTTCATACAAAGAAGGCATTTTTTGAATAGGTGCTGCGGTTCCAGAGATTGCCCGAAACATATAAACATACAAAATTAACCCTCTCTCTTTATAATATTAGTATAAATGAAAAAACTTCGAAGGATAGACCGAAATGCATGAAAAATTATAACTTTTAGAAACCTGAATTTATATCGTCTATCTGCACTACTTGAATTCAAATACTTACTTACTCGAAGGGTCAATCCATTAGAAATCATCCAGGCCGTGTTGCTCGACATTTTTAAATTTCCCAATTTTTTTACTAGTTGTTTTACACTACTAACTGAGTTCAAAAGTGTTGAAAGAAAATTTTTAAGCTCATATATTTTTTTACGCGCCATTCTAAATTTGCCTAGTTGCCGATTTTGGACCAGAAACGAGTTTTACGTAAATGCATATAGCTCGGTTTATTTTACAGCTATCAAGACAAAATAAAATCCTACATTATCAGAATGATGTCCTAAATATGATTTGCTTGCAAAATATTATTTAAAGGGTTAGAAAGGAAAAAAAAATTCACAACTACAAACTGAAAATTTGCGTAAAATACGAGTTCTAGTGCTGCAAAATTAGTAAAAGGAGGAGAGTCTCTGCTTGAATTTTTGTCTTGTGTAGATATAATATAGATATAATATAGGACTATCTATTGCAAAAATTTTAAGCAATTTTGTCTTTTCTTTTTGTACAATTTTCCAAAAATGGTAAAAATCGCATTTTGGAAAAGTTTAAAGTAAAATATCTCAAAAGGGACTGAGTGAAAAATTATGAAATCTATACTTCTAACACCTTTTCATAACATGAAAATATGATAGAAATTTGACGACTGTGACTCAATTGGCACTAAAGCATTAAAGTTGGCCAAACATTGCGTTTTTGCACAAAGTTTAAAGTGAAATATTCCAAAAGAAACTGAGTGAAAAATAATGAAATTATTACACTTTTTAATGATATGAAAATATGATAGCAATTCGATGACTGAGACTCAACTGGTACTAGAGCTATAGTGCATTAAAGTAGGCCAAATATTGCATTATACACACATAAACTTTAGTGTCATTAATGATAATAATGTTAATGATCTGAGTGTGTTAAAAAACTATAGCACGTGTTCATCTAATCAGTTAGTATGTTAAATTTATAACTTTCTCAAATTATTGAAAATGTTAAAATTTCGGTGCTCAGTTTTTCTTTTATTTTGTGCTTTCTATCACGAAAACATTTTTAGTCATTAAGAAGTTATCTCGCTTATAAATTTACTTATATTGATTGGGGGACATTTGCAATAAAAACATGAAAATACGTTTTGAAATAAAAAGTTGAGAAACTTACTGAACATAAAATTTCATAAACAACACTACCATTTGTACACTCAGATAGGAACTAATAGGTACTGAGACCAATTTTAATTTGAAATACAGAAAATTTAAACTAACAGTAACTCGTTACCCCCACCCCCCAAAAAATGGTTAAACTCATAAAAAAAATTTCATTACCATAGCAACTATAGATAAGCTCGTGTTGCAGGCTATAAATTAAAATGTAGTGCAGACGATAATAAACCATTTGTGTAAGTTTACTGAACTGGCGCAATAATTTCGTTATCTCTCATATTCGAGACTGAACAATTTTTTATTTTTTTATTTAACACAAATTTCTGTTGCCTGAATTTAATTTATTAAACCACAGAAGTAAAAAGAGTGTAATTTTTTTAGTGTAATGTTTCCCATTATATTATAATCTGTCCCCGCCGCAGAACAACACTAAGACATCTAATCCAAGAAAAAACACTAAGATATCCTACTGTTGCTTTGAGGCTATAATGTATTCTTTACAATGCTTGTGCGTCTTATTTAATTGATTCATTTCTTTATTTTTTGTGCATATTTCTAGTGCATGAATTTAATTTATTAAATAAGAGGGACTGTTGTGTTGCTGTTAAATATTTGGAAAGTGGAGTTTTTCTATGAATTAATTCTTAACTTTGTGTATGTGTAATGCAATATTTGGCCAACTGTGCCAACTGTAACTCTGATACCAGTTGAATCTCAGTCACCAAATTGTTATCACAGGTTCATATCATAAAAAGTGCAACATGTACAAATTTCATTATTTTTTTACTCAGTTCCTCTTGAAGTATTTCACTCTAAACTTTGTAAAAATGCAATATTTGGCCAACTTAAGGGGGTCCGGGACACAAAAATCCTCAAATTTTGCAATTTTTTTTTATAATTTGAAAAATTGCTCCGTTTTTTTCTGCTTAAGAGGACGTTTGAATCTTGTTCCTACCTTAAATAGAACGAAAGTTATAGTTATTTTTGTTGCATGCATCTAACGAATGTGTACATAACTTTAAAACTTTAAACGCGTTTTTCTCCATGATGCAATTTTTCCCGATTTCTTGCATTCAAACTCTTATAAGTCAGGAACCGATAGAGATAAAGTAATGAAACTTGGAGCATATTTTTTTCAAGCAATTTACTTTAATTTTTATTCGGCGAATTTGAAAAAAACGTTTACTGCAAAAATTATGATTTTTTAAAAAAAAAGTATCTTCGAATTTTTCGAAATTTTTCTTCAAATATTTTTTATTTTTTATTGAATCAATATTTTTAAAATCGCCGAATAAAAATTAAAGCTTAGATATTCGTGCATACTTTTTTGAAAAAAAATTGAAAATTGACCAACAATATTTTGAGTTATAGCAATTTAAAGCAACCCCATTTTTTTGAAAAAAACTAATTAAATTTAAATAAAAAAATATTTTTTTTTCATATTTATGTTATGATTTTGCTTATTAAATAAATGATGAATCAGTTCAGAAAACTTCAAAACTCTAAAGTACATAATAAAAATTTTTTCAAAATGTGTCCCGGACCCCCTTAATAAAACCAACTTAATGCACTATAACTATAGTACCTGTTGAGTCTCAGTTATCAAGTTGTTATCATATTTTCATGTCATAAAAAGATGTTACCAGTATCGATTTCATAATTTTCCTCACTCAGTCCCTTTTGAGATATTAACTTTTATTTTAAACTTTGCCAAAATGCAATTTTTGCCATTTTTGAAAAAATGCACAAAAAAAGAACAAAATTCTTAAGCTTAAAATTTCTTCAGTCAGTAGTCCTATATTATATCTACACAAGAAAAATAAATAAAGCTGACACTCTCCTTCTTTTACTAATTTTACAGCACTAAAACTCGTATTTTATACTAATTTTCAGTTCGCAGTTGTGAATTCTAGGGCATCATTTTGATGATGTAGGGTTTTATTTTGACTTGATAGCTGTAAAATTAACCGAGTTAAATGTATTTACGTAAAACTTGTTTTTGGTCCAAAAACGGCTGCTAGGCAAGTTTAAATTGGGGCGTATAAAATATGATCATTTTCTTTCAACCCTTTTGAACTCATTTAGTAGTGGAAAATAACTAGTAAAAAAATTAGGAAAATCAAAAATGTCGAGCAACAAATTTTATTCTTTTTGGGTGATTTCAAATGAATTTACCCCCCGAAGCGAATATAAGTTATAACTCGTTTTTAAATAAATTTTGATGCATAAAAATTCTGCGACTCTCAATGGTTCGCAATTGTCAAAGATTATCGAAAGCTATACACCTTATCCAATGCAGTCTCGAATACATGTGAAGGTTTTTACGGCTCTTACACCGACATCGTAATTCTATTTTCTTTCACATGTTTCCATCCCCCAGCATTCAGTTCAAAAAGAACCGTCGACTATACTCTGTCATTGCAGGTGCGGGACAATCGGTGATATATCTTACGCTTATAACAATAAAACGGTAGAAAACATAAACTGGTGGCGAAGACAAACTATTAGTTTAAAAATTAATATAAATACATATATGCATAATTTATAGCCTATGTCTCTCAGTAAGAATGCACCTTTCATGTAGTGAAAGAATTTTTCAAATATTTGCATTGGTTCCAGAGATTACCTCAAACACACAAAAGCCACCATCTCTCTTTATAATATTAGTACAGATAGATTATAACCTATGTCACTCAGTAAGAATGGCACTTTTCATGTAGTGAAAGAATTTTTCAAATAGTTGCAATGGTGCCGGAGAATACTCCGAACATACAAACACACAAAAATCCGCCCTCTCTCTTTATAATATTAGTATATAAAACATATATTGTATCGTTCTTAATTTGAAAAGTATCAACATAATATTTTTTAAAGATAGATCTCTTTTTTACCCGAACAAGTTCGGGACGGGCCGCTAGTTTGAAATAAATTAGCTTGAAACGGATGTAAGTTACAAAAAACCTTCCTTACAGTATTTTTTAAGTACCAAACAACCAAATTTCAGAAGATCTGATTCAAGATTCAGATCTTTATAAATATCATAACTTACACTATGCTATGTTTTATTTATGTAGATAATTTTAACAAGAAATTTCCCTCATCATCTTTTGGAATCGATTTCGAATTCCCCGTAGCAGAAGTTCATTTTCGAACAGTCTGTTTTTGAAATATGTTTGCCAGCTGAGGAGAATGCTGGATAATGTACAGGCACAAAAATCGTTAGAACGTGTGACATTTTAACGATATTTTTATACTTTTTGCTAGAAGGCAAGCAAGATCATTTTGTTTCAGCTCGAAAGATAAGGCAAAAGTTTCTGTTGTGTTACTGTAATTCCCTGAACATTTGCAGCATGAACAGGAATAAATAATTATATTTATATATATACAAAGTAATATTGATAAACTATTGAATTAAGTGAAGGCTTGAGTGTTACATATAATATTAAAGCTAACAGTTTCAACCAAATTCATTAAATTAATCGAAAAGCTTAACAAAAAATTCCGAATTGTCACTGATTATATCTGTGGTACGTTTCAGGATTTTACAGGTTTTCATCGATTTCCTCTGAAAACCAAGTATTTTTCTCAAAAAGTTTCCTCAATTGCTACACATTGCACGAATGCAGACTTTTCACTGTTGTGAAAAATATTTTTTTAACCAGTTTGACGATTGACTGAACGTGTTTATTAAATGTATCGGCACTAGTCCGGTTATGGCTCGTCCAGATTCATTAAGCTCCAAATGAGAGTAAATAAGTCTCTGGGCATCTGCAGCTTTGCAAGACTTGCTGGTTTATTGTAAGTGAGGTACTTGGCACTTACTGGCAAGCAGATTTTTTTGGTTTTAAAATATCGTGGAATATAGCATTTTTTGTTCCATTTTTATGAGGTTTTAAAAGAAATTGATTAATTTCATTTCCTGATGAAGAGAGACCAAACTTTACTTCCCTGTGATCAATATAATCTTCCCATATGTAACGTTGTACGTTTGACCTTCAGTTTTGATGATGGTGATGGCATAAGAAATTTTCATTGAAAATTGCAATTACTTATAATGGAAATGGAAATGAGCAATGACCATGGGAATTCGAGGAATATTAGCTGACAGAACTACTGCTGGTCCTGTAAGAAGATTACTTTAACTCATATTAGTCCACATTAATTTTACATTGGGGTCCATTTCCATTGTATACATAAAACAAAATAAAGTTTCGATCCAAACGAAATTATTGGAATCCCGCCTTTAATTTTAATAGAAAAAATATGGGCTTTTAAAAGCGTTCTTAAGATACATAGATTGTAGAGAATTCTTAAAAGGAGATGACTTTAAACAGGCTTGAATTATACCTGCAAGCGTTCATCTAGGGAACCACTGGAATAGTTTGATTAAAGTCACCGGCAAATGCGACGATGACACTTCTCATAATGTTGTCTTAACCTTTTAGTTCTTTTAGAGTTCTATTCACGGCTTCTATATTCAAACAGTGGCTAGTTGAACATTCGTCATGCATTATGAGGTTGACCTCTTAAAGAGGATTTGCAAATGAACCATTTTTTTTTCTTATGAAGCGTACGGAGTCTTTCTGAAGGGAGACACTCGAAGTAGTTTAAATCTAGAGTGGTCAGTAAGTAAAATTGCTGCAATTTAGTAAAAAGAAACTTGCTCACACATCCTTAGTGTGCTTGCTGATCTTGGCCTGTGGTAAACTTATTAAACTTTTTTCAGTTCCACCGGGTGTGCCAATAAACATTACTTTGCGTTCTGGTACCATAGGCGAATCACTGTCGATCACTAATTGGTTGCGTGATTAGAAATGTACTTAAATGTTTGCCATAAAGCTAAAAGATCAAAAAAATGATTTTTTAGAAAGATTGTTACAAAAAATCCTCTTAAGAGTTTCCTAAACTAAACACAATTTATATAAATTCATTAGCATATGTTTTTTATTTTGACTTTACACTGTAAAAACGATTCAGAAACGTTCCTGGAAAATAATCGGCAGCTGATATGCCGAATTTCAACCAGTAACATATCTTACAAGAACCAGGAACGTTATCCGATAAAAGTGAGTAACCTTCCTGAAATACCGAGAAATCTCCCCTGTTAACGCCAGTCGAGAACCTTCTAGAAAAATTAACAAGTTTAATGTATTTGATTAGAACTTTTCTGGTTTACCAAGAAAGCTCCAGAAGCATCAGCGCAGCCATGGCCAAGCTACGCGAATACTTGCAATTGCAGCATCGCAAAGCTGCAGCTATCCAGTGACTTATTTGCTCCCATTGGGATCTTTGTCAATCCAGACGAGCCGTAATTGCGCTAAAGCCGATACACTTAATAAACACGCTCAATCAACCTTTAAACTGGTAGCAAAAAACATTTTTCACACAGGTGAAAAGTCTGCATTCGTGTATCTTTCAGCAATTGAGAAAACTTTTTTGCGAAGATACTTGATTTTGCGGGGAAATAGGTGAAAATCTCTAAAATCCCGAAACGTTCCACGGAAATATCCTGTAACGTTTCGGAATTTTTTTACAGTGTAGTATGCATATAATACCTGAAGTAATGCATACAAAACAGCAACTTTTAGAAACACGGCCTCATATTGGTAATGCTTTTGGTGATGCTTAAGGTGACACGTTATTCCTTTTTTCTCCATAAACATACCGTTCTAAGAGGACTTTTTACCAGACATATACATACATGTATATTCAAACAGAATTTGTTTTTAGTATGAACATACTGGTAGCAAAGATAACTTTTTAGTTTTAAAAATTCATAGAAAGACATATCTGCATAATTTATATTATATGTCACTCAGTAAAAATTCGCCTTTCATGTTGTGAAGGAATTCTTCAAATAGGTTCAGTGGTTTTGGAGATTACTCGGAATATATGAACACGTAAAATATGTTTTCTCTCTGTCCTTATAATATTAGCATAGATGTTACTCTTCAAGAATGTGCCTTTCATACAAAGAAGGAATTTTTTGAATAGATGCAGTGGTTCCAGAGATTACCAGAAACGAATAAACACATACAAAAGAAACCTTCTCTCTTTATAACCTATACTAATATTATAAAGAGAGAGGGCGGATTTTTGTGTGTTTATATGTTCCGGATAATTTATGGAAAGACTCCGTACGTTTCATAAGAATAAATATGGTTCATATGCAAAGCGTCTTTAAGAGGTTAGCCGCCCCGTAATGCATGATGAATCTTCAATGAGCCATTGTTTGAATATAGATGCCGTGGATAGAACTCTAAAAGAACTAAAAGGTTAAAACAACATTATGAGAGGCGTCATCGTCGCAATTGCCCGTGACTTAAACTATTCCAGTGGTTCCCTAGATGAACGCTTGCAGATCTAATTCGAGCCTGTCTAAAGTCATCTACTTTTAGGAATTCCGTACAATCTCTGTATCTTAAGAACGCTTTTAAAAGCCCATATTTGTTTTCTACTAAAATTTAAAGGTGGAATTCCAATAACTTCGTTTCGACCGAAACTTTAATTTGTTCTATGTATACAATTTAAATGGATCCCCAAGTAAAATTAATATGGACTAATAGGATTTAAAGTATTGTTCTTACAGGACCAGCAGCAGGTCAGTCAGCCAATATTTCTCGAATTCCCATGGTCCTGGCATATTTAAATTTCCAATATAAATAATTGCAATTTTCGATGAAAATTTCTTTGCCATCACCATCATCAAAACTGAAGGTCAAACGTACAACGTTACATATTGGAAGATTATATTGTTCACAGTGAAGTTATGGTTGGTCTCTCGTCATTAGGATATGAAATGAATCAATTTCTTTTAAAACCTCATAAAAACGGAACAAAAAATGTTATCTTCCATGATATTTTAAAACAAAAAAAGTTTGCTTAATATTTATTTAAGACAGGTAATTTTTGAACTCAAACAAGTTCGCGACGAGCCTCTAGTGTAATATAAGAAACAACTTTTGAGGATAGGCAGAAATACATGCAAAATTACAATTTTTAGAAACATGGACTAATATCGTCTATCTACACTACTTGAATTCAAGTACTTATTTACTCGAAGAGAATCTCAGTTATAACCCACATTTAAGTCAATTTTGATGCATAAACATTTTGCGACTTAAATGGTTCGCAATAGTGAAAGCTAATAGAATGCTATACACCTTATCCTACACCTTATCCGTATAATATTAGTACAGATAACATGAACACACAGAAAAGACAGAAGTTCATAGCTTGAGTAAAGGTCATAATGGAAGAAAATAGCCTTAACAGATCAATATTTGTATGATTTATAAATACTTCAAAAAACATGATCTTATAAAATAAAAACATTATTACAAATTAAAATGAAGATTAGAAAAAAAAACCCTTCCTTTTTTAAAATTATTCTCTTATAACGATTTAAAATGTAGTACTACACTGTTAAAAATTTCACTGAAAAAATGGTTAAATAACAGTTTATTTTATTGTCATTTTACCGTATTCAGCCTCAACAGTCAAATAACCATAAAAAAGATGGTTTTCAAACCATTAATCGAAAGAAAAACAGTATTTTCACCGTATTTTGAGAAAGCGGTTATTTTACCGTAAAGTTTAGCCAATCGGATCGACTGACAGCCAATAGGAATTCAGCGCGCGCAACGCCATCTTCCGGAAATGGAAAAGCGAGGGTGATGATAGCAAAGCAAACATGGCGGCCTCTATTGGAAAGGTAAATACATTTTTCATTTATTAGATTTTTAGTTATTTGTTGTGTACTTAATGTTATCTCTACTAACACTTATTTTAAGAGCTGAAACGCACTTATAACATATCAATGAGTGCCACTGCACCTATTCTTTTCTTACTTTAGATTATACATATACGTAAGCAATGTTGAATGCTGAATGCATTTACAGTAGTAAATTTGAAACTTCGACTCTTCCCTCTCTATTTCCCTGAGTTTATTATCCCTTCCAGGGAAAATACTGTTCAAGTTGCAAAAAACAATTATCTTTTAGGAATTGTACCATATTTTGCGAAATACTGAGTATTTGGCCGAGAATTACAATCGTATACGGTTGAAAATTGTCTTCCATATTGCATGTGTAGTATGATATGTGTCGAATTTGGTTAGTTTATCTGCAATTCTGCACAAATTTAAATTCCTTTATTTATTTGAAAATCTACTGCTTCAGATGTATGATTTTACAGCGTACAATCATGGTAATGTTATGTAAATAAATCTTGCAGGAAACCAAATGTTTCTGCACCATGACTATTATTAAACTTGGATCACTGTGATTAATTAAATTAGATTGCTTTTTAGCAGTATTTATTATATTGTAAATCAACTTTTAGATATTTGAAGTATGAAAAATCAGTAATAAGCTGACTTTTCATATTTATGACCACTTAATATCATGATGTCTTATTTTTTTACTTTTTCTGTTTTATGTATAAATGAGTAAGTAAGAGTAAGGTTAATGTTATGTGTCGTAAGATTTAAGAAATAAGTTATTAGGTAACGGATAAACTAAAACCCCCACTTATACGAATTTTAAAAATCCTCCCGGAACCAAATATTTCCACTTAGACGCAAGTGTTCAAGTTCCCAGCTTAATCGAATAATATTGTTTAGCTTTCCCAATATTTTTGCAGAGAAAATTTTCGAATAAATTAAGTCAGAACTAGAGTTTAAGCAGAGTTCAAAACTTTTTAGCAAAAAAGCTAAAATGTGAAAAAAAAGCTTTAGCGAAATGCTAAAACATCCAAAGTTAATGAATAACTTTCCATAAGGCAAATTATGGGGAAGGTGTTTCTTTCTAAATGCCTCAATGCGTTTCACCTGCAATTGCAAATTAAATTCCAAATTTAGTTTGAAATGAAAAAATTTAGAATTAATGCAACTGCAAGCAGAAACACTGGTAAGTACAATTATTGACGTAAGATATAAATTCATATTTTTTTGGCCAACAATGGGGGGGGGGGGGCATTTATATTTTGTCAAAACATTTCCACTAACTCTAATTTCTTTTGTTGTTCCCATTGCAAAAACGAACGCAGTTATAAGTTAATAACACTGAAAAATATTTACCCTTTTAAGATGAGTATAAATTGATAAATACATCCTAACCTCTTTTTGTGGTGGATAGGGACCACATTAAAAAACTCGCATAAAAGAGTTCGTTCGTTTCATAAATAACTTCGTCCATTTTATAAATACTTCCCAATCTCAAGCTTCAAAAATTTTCATATTGTGACACATTATTTATGTAACGCTTACTCATTTTGTGTGTAATGGATTACTGGGAGTATACCCTCAGAAAAATTGGTAGGAACATCTCTGATCCAAATAACAATCAACAGCAAACAGAAGGAGCAATTACGTCGTCAAATGTATTTCATTTTAGCAGTAATTGCTTTTAAGCATCTTCAAATTACGAGGCTCTGTTGTTTTTAAGTAATTGGCCGAACAGAATATTCGGCTTGTCTGCAGGCAGGGTCGCCAAGAGTTAAAGGGGGGTCCCCTTGTCAGTTTGGTTGATGGGCCCCCATTCCCCCATACTTTATGAGAAAGTAAGTGTAAAAAACTAAATACTTATAATTAATGTCCTATAATTTTCAAAATCTCATGACTCCGAGCAATGCCATGAGAGCTGTGTATGCACAGTTAAAAAAGTAATTAAAAAAAAGAATTATTAAAAATCAGTTTTGCTATCTAATTTTTCTTTTGTATTTGTATTACAAACAGATGAAGCATTTTAAAATTATGAAAAATATGCTTATGATATAAATAATTAAAGTATGTTTTTAATCCTTATGTGACTTACTAGTGTTTTTCTTTTCACCTAAGAGACATCCTAAGAATTTGTGGACAGTTGATGGCATTGGGAAAAACTCATCAATGATGCATTTGCAAACTTTAAGAGGTACTAAGTATTTTCATTTATTTTTTGTTTCCAATTAGTCTCTTTCTGGACATCTGTTTGACATTCTTGTAGAATTCCTAAAAATTTGGTATTATTAATCTTTGAATTAAAATATTGAAAAGTTAATATCCAAGTGTTTCGTTGTTATATATTATTAATCACCTATTTGATTAATTTTTGAAATTATATATTTTTAAACACTTAATATTATGAAGTTTTTTTTTTCTGGTTACTGTTTCATATTTAAATGAGTTTGATAGTAGGGTTGATGTAATGTGCCGTAAAATTTAAGCAAAATTAAAAAGCAAAAATAAAATTTTAATTTAACATTTGAGGCTTTTCTATTACAGAAAAATTACTTTGAATTTGATAATAGTAGTTTGGCTATGGTTTTCAACTGCTGTAACTTTCCTTCATTCCATAGAGAAAGATGTGTTTGTTTACCAATTGTCCTCAGATATTTACATTTGTTTGCTATTTGATGGTAGAATACTGAAATAATTAGCCGAATCAAATATCTGGTTTATCTGCCGAATAGGCAGTATACTGAGTATCAACTGAATATAGTTAAAATGTTATTTTAACATTTTTATAAAAACTTAATATTCTGAGTTATTTTTCTGGTTATTGTTTTGTTTTTAAATTATTTAGTAATTTTCAGTAAATTACTGCCCTAGAGCCAGAGCTAAGGCAGAAATACATAAAATACACCACCAGCTCAGTCATTCCATTCGAGGGTTGTAGTTTCGTGCTTATTAGCACTCATGAGCCCAGATTAGGAAGTGACTGCGCTGGAGGTGGAAAACAACTTAAGAGAGCCAAGAGTGCCAAACAAACTGGTAGCTCATATAAAAGAAGTGTTTGGCACTCTCGGCTTCCTTAAGGGGGTTTTCCATCTCCAGCTCAGTCCCTTCCTATTCTGGGCTGATGAGTGCTAATCAGCACGAAACTGCAGTCCGCAAATGGAATGACTGAGCTGGCGGTGTATTTTATGGATTTAGTAATAGAGTAAGGTTCAGGGCAGTGGTTGGAAAAACTACATTTTTTTTGTAGCGAACTACAACTACTTTAACACAAATGTAGTTAACTACAACTACAACTACTTTTTTCAAAATGTAGCAACTACAAACTACTTTTGAAATGTAGTCGCTACTTCGCTACTTTTCAAAAAATAAATAAATAACATACACATAATACACACCGTTTGCGGATTGAATAAAAAAAATGTTGAGATTGATATATTGGTTCATTTGAACATGGAATATTGCTATAAATTATCTATTCTTTCTTTCCTTTACTGAAACGATTCGTCAATTCAAACATTGTATACCATTTGCAAATATTCCCTGCAAGAAAGGACTTAAATGTGGAAGGAATTCAACTTTCAAATTTTTAATCCTTTCCTGACAGTAAATAGTATTTCATTCAAGAAGTGTAACTCGGCTACTTGAAATTGAGATAAATCTAGTCATAATTTGATTTAAATTTTACATAGACATACATATACATGAAATTTATTTAGATGATGAAAAGCATCATCTTTTAAACAAAAGAGAAGAACTTTAATTTTCATTATATGAGTTAATTTTAGAAGAACTTATATTTCGTAGGAATTAATTGCTTTTGAGCTTCAAGCTACGGTTCCGGACCTGGACACATCTCTTTTCTAATGCCCCTGACAAAATAAAATAACGAATTTTTCAATTTTACCGAATAATCTCAAAAACTCAGAACATTTAATAATTGACTTTTAATATGTTAATAAATGAACACCCAATCAGTAAAAAAGAAAAAAAAAGAAATATGAAAAATACCCCAAACGGTTCTACTAATTATCCGAAACATGTAACATAACTAAAAACTTACTTTACTTCAATGTGCATTTTTTAGCAACAGTGGACTCGGGGCTACAACGCAATTCGACTAACACGAAATGTCTATATAGCGAGTTTTACTCGAGAAACGAATTTTGCAGCTGACGCGAATTCCTCACCCGCTATACGAAAATTTTTGGAGCAGAAGCGCAGGGTTTATATCACCCTCTTTCTTGGTTACTAAATATTAGTTTCGGGAATGGAATTTCCCTTTGGCATCACTGAAAGCCAAAATTCCCCGCACCGTAGAGTCGAAACATCAGATTGCTAACGTACAAATCGCCGCTCCGCATTTTTTTTTTTCGAAATATTAAGTTGATGAAACATAATTTCACATAAGCGGGCTGTTTATCTAAAGTTAGAAATGTATCCCTCGCATAAGTTGAGGTTCGACTGCATGTGCAAATGGCATTGATACCGAAAGCTTTTTGCTTAACGGGCAAAGTTTGCATGAAACGGAATAAATTCGTTTTTTTCTTTCTAAGCCATGCTCTACTCAAGGGGAATATTGGGAAAATGTTAAAGTTTCTATGCCAAACAAACTAATGGCGTCAAACAGATACAACGTATGGCGTCAAACAGATACTACGTATGGCGTCAAAATAATATATCAGAGGTCAGCTCATATTTTTCAGTGTTACGAATCTCATTGGTGCAAGTTTTACTCGCGTAATAATTGCACCAGTCAGATTCGTTTGAAAACGCGTTTTTTTTTTTTTTTTTTAACTTTATTCAAAAGTAGTTTCCAGAAATCGCTACAAACTACTTTTTTTTGTAGCGAACTACTCGCTACTCTACTTTTTTTAAAAAGTAGTGCGCTACACTACAAACTACTAAAAAATGTAGCTACTACAGTAGCGTCGCTACTTGTAGCGCGCTACTTCCAACCACTGGTTCAGGGGCATGCACAGGGGGAGGAGAGAGAGAAACACCTGTTAGCCTGAGCATGAAGGGTGCCTGAGATTTTTAAAATGAGAGATGAAATATGTGTAGGGGACATAAGAGTAAACAATATGGAGGAGGGCCAGAAAAAATCATTTGTGACGGGCCCCAAAATTTCGGGGCACGTCCTTGGTAAGGTTAGTGAGGTGTGTGATAAGATTTAAGAAAAATTGAAAAAGCAATACAACTTGAGCTTAGTATTTTCTCTTGCATTAAATTTACTTTCAGTGTGATAATACTACTATTAATAAGAATTTGCATACTATAATTTTCATTCATTGTTTCAAAAAATATGTTTTTGGTCTCCATTTGTCAAATATTAAATTTTTTCAGTATTCCGTTGCTGAATATTAAAGTACAATCGACCAAACTGAATCTTCGGTGCATCCGTAATTTGAATTATATCTGTGACAAAGCCAATTTAACTTTAACCAGGAGTTTGCAATTTTTTTTTTTTTTTTTTTTGCATTAAAAAGTTTAACAGTTATTTTTACATTTGAAAAAATCATTCAAGGTAAAACTAAAAATAATTCTTCAATTGAATAGGCTAACTCTTTAGGATATTATATAAATCTAATAACATTCTATCCAAGTAGCAATTTTGTTTTTATAGTGATTAATGTTACTTTTATATATTGTTGCAAATAATGCCAAAAATTTGAATATGTAAAATCAGTTTTAAAAATTCAAAATCCAAGTTTTAAAACCATTGGGAAAAAGTTGGATCACTGTTTAAATGTTGTTTTCAAAAATGTCGGGGTTGGGGGGGGAGGGGGGAGTGAGAGAGAGCTTTTTTCAATGGCTTAAAAAGTCTTGGTAACAAAGTTAAGGATCTGAAATGAAATTACTTCATAAATTATTCGAGATTTTTCTTGCTTTGTCATTTGAAGTTATTGGGCATTTTATAGAATATCCTTGTGGACTTAAAAGAGGAATTAATGGTGTCAGTTACAGTTGTATACTCTTCAAACAAAGGACAAAAAAGTTTGTCGTAAGGTTAGTATTTAAATTTCACAAAGTGAGGGCTTTGTTTTTTTAGCAGAATAAAAGATCTGTTATAGGATTTTTTTTTTGATGAATAGTTAAGAGGAAATTTTATTAATTTTTATTTGTTCTATTTAGTATATTTTCCAATTTTTAAAATTATTTTTTGCAAGCAAGGTGAAAAATAAAGTCTGAGGCTTTATTATTTTTCTCAGAAAAAAATTGCATAGCAAATTTTTTTTTTGTATATACAGTTGAACTCGGTTAATATGAAGTATCAAAAAGCTATGAATTCGTTTGTATTAGCAGTTATTCGTAACTACTGTGAATGAGTGATTCTGTGGGGGAAAAAAAAACATGAAGAAATGCTGCTCTACATTTAAAAAATATTGCTGCACGAATTGTACATTTAGCACATTCATTTATAAGAAACGAGATATTTATTTCTGAATATATTTGGAAAATATTGAAAAAGGAAGATGGGATCGAAAATCACGGAATAGGTTGTAATCCGCAATGGAAGACGAACAATTTTATCTCCGTATAAATTGCAATTTCTGCGGGTCAACAAATGTACGGACTGTATTTTCTATGCAAAATAATCTATATTTTCTTGATACACGATGGGACTTCTACTACCAAACGAAGTAATGAATAATTTCTAGAAAAGGATACTACAGTATTCAACCACAAACGTTTTTAGTAAGAGGTCAGGAATTTTTGTTTGTCTTAGCCGAGACTTGGAATTACGCATTATGCGTGAAATTTTCATTGTAATTAGATAGCAAACCAAACTTAACGAATAAAACGTTCATTTTTGCCGTGATTTCATATTAAGAGAGTTAAACTGTACATATAATGAATGTACTTTATTTGATTAGCTTTAATGTGCTTTAAATGCAACTGAATTTTTTAATAATGCTGCAGATGTATTTTAACTTGTAAGTTATGCCTTAAGAAAGCATATTTAATTTGCTACGTTCTTCCTAACGAACCAGTATGTTCTATTGTGTATTGAGGTAAATATTGGAAAAGATGAAAAGTGATTTTGCTGTTGCATTTAATTTAATGTTAACAGAAACTGATTTTGTAGTTTCAGAACACCATAATATTAGGCTTGTTTTACATGGCTAATTTTAATCTATGTTTCAGGTGCTTTGTGGAAATAAATCCAATGCCTGGGTCCAAGACATAAAAGATGATTTTTATTATTTGTAAATGTTGCGATTTGTAATACATTTGTTATGTTGTATATATGTATTTGTGAATTATTTTGTATTGCTCAAATTCTAAAATAAACAAGATCTCCACGTAAGGTTTCTATTTTTTCTGTGTTTAAAATATTTTCAATAATAGAGAGCTTGGATTAAACTGTCATTTGGGAGGTAAAACTCAGTACCAGCAAATTTTACATTATTGTCATCTACTGTACTTAAGTTTTTTTTTTTTTTTTTTTGTACAAGCTTGCTTATTTGGTTGGAACTCGAAAAATAGAGCTCGAGTAAAATGTAAAATTTCAGCATTTCCCTAATGCTGGTATGGAATTCAAAAATTATTTTTTCACATAGCTCAAAAAATCATTTCTGCAGGTATACCTTCCCATAGTAGTACATTCAAATGCATATGCAATTGCAGATTCTTGCTTCTTTTTTTTTTTTTTTTCATGTTAGTGCACTTGAATGCATAAATGTTTATTGCTGGGTTTTTTACTTGATTTTAGGTCCTTTTTTATCTTTGAAAAAAAATTTAAGAAGTAATTTTTGTTTCGCCATGTCTCATAGAAAAATTTAAGAAGTAATTTTTGTTTCGTCATGTCTCGTAGAAGCCGACCTTGAAGAACCATTGCTTACCATTTTTTGTGTGAATGATTGGAAAGATCCAATCGTTTTAGTTCAGAAGTAACAAGTTTTCTGAGCATTTTTTTAAATATTGCTTGTTTTTTCATTTTTGCTGCATATTTTCATAGTTTTAGTGCATATTTCAATCACTTTTTATTGAATATAACCACAGCTCTAATTATACATTAAAAAATACTGATAATCAATCTTGTACATTGTGTAACAACATGTTAGTACTGTGTAGTGTATCTATTGGGTTTTTACTTATTGATTTTTAAAAAATTGAAGTCAGTTAAAATATTCTCTTAATTAATGCCTTTATTTTTAATATTCCGTAACTGTTACAGTTGAAATGGTAAGCCTTAATTCTAAAAGGAAACTCTCTCTTGAATTAATTTCTTACCTGTATTTATAATTTATAGACTAAAGAGATCCATTCATTTAATTAACATACTATAAAACCTGACCAAATGGGTTAAATTACTGTGAATACTAGTAATTAGGTGCCTGTGCACATTTTAAATGGTTACAAAAAGTGTTTCATTAAGAGTTTTTCCACGTGCTAATCATATGTGGTCACAATACCGTAAAGTGGTATAGTTACGGTCCATCAACATACTAGTCCTATATGGTAACAAAACCGTAAAATGTTACGTTGTGGTATCTTTACGGTTTTTTTGACGTACTAGTGGAATATGGTTACAAACCCGTAAAATGTTGTATTTACGGTTTTTCTCCGTATTTTTTGAATATGGTTACAAAACCGTAAATTGTGGTTTTTACGGTTTTTCACCGTACTAGCTGTATACGGTTAGAAACCGTAAAATTACATGTTTACGGTTTTTTAACCATTTTAGTTGAAAATGGTTTTGAACCCGTAAATGTGAAGTATCAACCCTAACCGTAAACTTTACGGTTAATCAGACGGACACACTGCTGCCGGTTATTTCACCGTAATTTTACGATGAAATTTCTAACAGTGTATTCTATAGTTTTTCATTAAAATCTAAATTTTACACTTATAGTTTTCTTAAGTTAGAAGTTATTTTAACTTTTAAAAATCTTATCTGTGCTGCTTTCCATGTAATTCGTGTTAAAAAAAATGCTTTCTTTTTTACTTTCTTTTACAAAAAAAGGGAGTATTCTATTTGCGAAAAAATTTTCACTCAAAAATCGACCTTAATTTCCATTTTACTCACCCCCCAAAAAATGGAGTTTTTTTTCGACTCGACCAGAGGTGGATAAGTGCCTAAGAAGGTATAGACACGCGAAATATTCGTAATGACGATTCCCGAGTTAATTACAACGAATTTTCTCGTGACGTCTGTATGTACGTATGTGCGTATGTATGT
Source organism: Uloborus diversus (assembly GCF_026930045.1). NCBI lineage: Eukaryota > Metazoa > Arthropoda > Arachnida > Araneae > Uloboridae > Uloborus > Uloborus diversus. The sequence goes on from NC_072738.1 coordinate 117,151,214, forward strand.
CTCAAAACTCAAGAACGGTAAGTTCTTGAAAGTTGAAATTGGTACGTAGACTCCTAGTGGGGTCTTGTTGTGCACCTCCCCTTTTGGTTGCATTCGAGTGTTTCTAAAGAGGTCTTCTGGTCCTTTTTGAGGGGAAATCCTTGTTCATTTCAAAGTAAACTGAAGTGGTGTTATAATTTGGCGGACACTTGTAGATATTTCGCCAGTCTTTTGGTTGCAAAGTTTTGTCGCCAACTTGGCGACGAATTTGGAGATTTTTTTTTAAAAATCCGTTTTAGTTTGGCCACTGTTGGTGATATTTAGAGAGTAAACTATTGAATCACATTAAAATTGCCCGTAATGGGGAAATGACATTAAATTGGAGTAAAAGGAAGACATGTGATGCACACATCAGCTCGCTGAAGAGACGAAATTGAGAGCATAATTTCCGTCAAAATATAAATGGTAACACGAACACATAGAAAAAAGAAATTTTTTATTTAGGTAAAGTTCATAAAAGAATAAATACCATAATTTTATTCTCTTTTGTATGATTTATTAACACTTCAAAAAACAAGAATTCATAAAAGAAAAACGGTATTACTAGTAGAAAAAGAAATTTAAAAAATCTTTGCTCGATAAAATTATGCTTTAAAAACGATTTAAAACGTAAAAACCTTCTCCAATTTTTCATGAAAAACTGAATTTTATACTTATTTCTAATTTAAGATAGAGGTTAACTTTTTTCAATAGAAGACTAGAGATTTATTCTGTCCTAAATTGTTATAAATTCGCTATAATTAATTTCAAAAATCAATATCGTAATTAACAATTTCAACAAAGTATTCCAATTGCCTTCGATTTAGTTAAAATAAAATATGATGGAGCGTTAAAAGTTTCAAGAAAAGAAAGAAAAACACTACACACAGTTAAAACCATACACATAAAAAAAATCTTTTCTTGTTCGATTTGGATAATTACTCGATAACCTGAAGCAAGTTTCACTTTCTTCAATTCACTTTACCGAGTTCTTCATTCGCCCATGCTAACAAGCAATTAATATAACACGCTTCACTGATAAAACCTTAGATACGAAAACTGCGTTAAATAAAATTGCTATCGAAAAATTTTCAAAATGTTTCTTTCTAAATTAATTTTAGTTCCAACCGCGTCCGTTTACGGAATTAAAAAAAAGCAATAATAAGCATTTTCTTTTGTTTTTAAGCTCCCAGTGCTCAAAAGATCTCAAATTGGGAAATGTCGCGAAAATTTGAGCGATCAAAGAAAATTATGGGAAAACATGCATTCTTAAAAATGGAAAGCAGTTAATTCTTACTAATATGGTCTCTTTCGAAACTGCTCTTTTCTTCTGCTTGGAAATGTATAATTCACACTTTTAACGTTTGTAGATAAAATCCTTACTTTCAACCCTTACTTTTTTCGTCAAAGTGTACCATGAAATTTTCTGCCAAGCTACGTTCAATTTTTAATGAAACTTATATGCGATACCTTTCATTTACCTGCTTTAACATGCAGTATTGAGGCTCATATCAGAAGATCAAATTCAGCTAACTGAAAATGATTCTAAAAAAATATATTTATTAAAATAATGTTTAAAGTTTTATTATTTTTCTAAGTAACGTGTTGGAGAGCAGCAGTGATGCTTATATTTTTTAAAAAAAAATTTGTACATGAAAAATAATGATTTGTTCGTGTTTTGGGCGTGACCTTAAAGTCACACCGAGAACACGTACAAATCATGTTTTTCTAAGCATAATAAAGCTTTTCAGAGAGTTGATACTTGATTTTATGGTGCATAATAGTTCCTTATGTTCAAATTTATCAAAATATCGGGACAAATTCCATAATGGAGAAAAACGAGTTTAAAATTTTAACGTTAACTATAATATTAGTTTAATGCATGAAACAAAAATAATATTTTTCGTTCTAAGATAGAAAAAAGATTCAAACCTCCTTTTAAGCAGAAAGAAACGAAACAATTTTTTAAATATTTTTTTTTTTTTTTAAATGCAAAATTATTTCATCAGTCTTTCCAGCGTAAGGAATGTACACAACCTTTCAAACTGAAAATTTCAAAATATATGTTTTGGTTTGAAAATGGCGAAGCATAAAGCATTTTCAATAACAATCAAGAGTCTCAAATTCATTTTTCTTTTTACTCTAGGCGCTGTTCTGCAGCTTGGGATGATAATCACTTTGGCACTTGTCTCACTCACAGTCTACTTGCATGACTCTCATTGGATATACATGAGTAGAAAGTATGGTGTGAAGTTTTTTTTCTTTTTTTACAGCATGGAATGCTTTACTTTTGAGTTTGATTTTCAATGAGTTGCAGCATTGACTGTACCTCGATTAAAGGCTGTATATGCCTGTAACAGAACAATCAAAAGATACACACACACTGCTGCTTAAAAGCACTAATGTTTATATTATTAATTAGAGCACACTATATTATGTTCCTTTCGTACATACGTTGTGTCTTATGTGATGCATCCATGGGATACCAATGAGTACTATGCTTCTTTCTGGTTTTGGTGTAAGTATTTTCATTTCCTTTATACCGACCTTCAAAAAATAACAATAACAGTATTAATAGAAATATACGACAGCACTTATTATGATATTTACTATCAACCGGGATGGCTTAGCTATATACGGTGTAAAATTGCCTACTTTTAAAATGTTATTTTGTCTCCCTTCTAAAGTTTGATAACTTCATCGCAAAAGGTTGCTTGTGATATTGAAAAATATCTGATGAGGACGCGCGACACAACTTTCTTTTATATCTATTAAATAACCCATGTTTTTGAATTACTTAAAAGAAAAAAAAAACAGCTGTATGGAACGTGTATAAAGAACAAAAATACGATATAATAGTGCCTTAGATTAAGAAAGGAAACACTTTGAGTAATTACACCCCTAATTTATTGTGAACCGATGCAAAATGCGTTCTGCAGAAAATATGTTTTCCAAAGTAGATAATTTTATCATGATTCAATTGATAACTTTCTAAACACCGCCAAATTGAAACTAGAGTTGAAAAACCGACGAAACGATGACTAAAAGGTTGGCGATATACCGCCAAATGATTGCTAAATTATAATAAAACTTAAATCTGCATTGAATTAATATTGATTTTCCCCAAAAAGGTGTAAAAGTCCCATTTTGGAACATCTGAATGTAACCAAAAGGGGAGGTGCACAACTAGACTCAATTCAGAGCCTAAGTAACAAAATGTCAACATCTACGACATTCTACAACATACTGATGTCGTAGAAAGGTAAAATCTGGTTGTAGACTCCTAGTAAAGTCTAGTTCTGCACCTCCCTTTTTGGTTGCATTCGGATGTTCCAAAAGGGGTCTTTTACACATTTGGGGGGGGGGGGGGATCAGTGTTAATATCAATGCAAACTCAAGTAATATTATAATTTGGCGAGCACTTGGCGATGTATCGCCAAGCTTTTGGTCACCTAGTTTGTCGCCAACAAGGCGACAAATTTGGCGGAAAAAATATTTTTTGGATTTCGGTTTCAATTTGGCGATATTTAGAGAGTTATGCATTGAATCACGTTAAAATTGTCGACATTAGGAAAATTAATCTCTGCAAAGCACTTTTTTTGCATCAATTCGTGACGAACTAGGGGTGAAAATACTTAAAGTGTTTCCTTGTCTACTTCAAGGCACTATTATTAATCGTTAGGTTGATGATTTTGAACTTCAGCACTGTTATTTGTCAAACACATTTTTAAATTGCAAAATTTAGTTATTTCAATGGAGGTAAATTTCACGACGTTTGCATGCTCAGACCAAGAATTCATTTTTTTTCATGAAAAATGCATTATCTGTATCAACGTAGAATCTATTTTTCTCTACGATTTGTATGGATATTTATTTTGTGTTTTGAATGACATAACTTTCTCCGAGGAAAATAGTTTTCGCTGCTACACTTAAAAAAGTGCTATATTGCACCTAAAGGTGGAGCATTTATTTTACCATATTTTGGTTCGACATGTGCAAATATTTATGCTCACTTGCACCATGAAGTAGTAAACTTAATCAACATTGGTTGTAGACAATTAATTAACACCATCTTTTTGTGAAACAAACCAAAAATATTTTATAAGTGAAATTTTAGGAACATGAAATTTAGTAAGATATAGTGTTTGAAAAAAAAAACGACTTTTTCTTGAATACTGAGCTTTTTTATGCAGGCATGAATTTCAATTAAAAAGATAATAGTTGTGCAAAAGAAGAATTATTGTTCATAGGGTAACAACCCCAGTAATTGACAGGTCACCAGTGATTGGCACTTCCAACAAAAATGTCTTGAAATAAGATTCATATCCAATCTTTTAAAAGTAGAAGGCTATATTAACTGAATGTACATTTACTTTAAAGATTATAATTTCAATTCATGTTACTTAATGGTAGCAGTGTATAGAAAAGATAAAAAATTGTGGTTTGTGTCAAATCAGCCATTTTTGTTGCAAAAGCTTCTTCTCTGGCTTAAGGGAAGCATAGGCATCAATCCAATAAAATCTGATTTAAAATATATTTTAAACTGTCGTCGTCAAAAGTTTTGTTTAGTTAAAAGGTGTTACTTTGAGTGGGTAGAAATATATTTTTGTTCCTTTTTGGATTTTTGAAATAAGGATGGATGCCACTTAGTGGTGCTTCAGTTTTGCTAGTCTCCAGTAATTGGCACATGTGCCTATAAACACTACACTGTAAACAGGATTCAGGAACGTTCCTGGGAAACAATGGGCAGCTGATGTGCCCAATTTCTACCAGAAACATATCTTGCAAAATCCAGGAAAGTTTTTCGTTGAAATTCAGTAACCATCCTGAAATTATCCTGGAAACTTCCTAAAATATTCCCGTTAAAAGCCAGTCGTGTCTCTGGAAATTTGAGTAAACTATAATATAATAGCTCGGCATCTTCCTGATTCTTCAAGGAAGATCCAAGAGCATCATTGCGAGCATGGCCAAAGCTTAGCAAGAATTGCTGGTAAGTTACGAGAATTTTACTCACCTGTAAATCATGCAAAGCAACGTAGTCCATACTTATTCGCTCCCTTTGGGAGCTTAGTTAGCATGGACGGGCCGTAAGTGAACTGAAGCCGATACACCTTATAAATATGTTCAGTTATTCTTTAAACTGGGAGCTAAAAATATTTTTACAACAGTGAAAAGACTGCATTCGTGCGACTTGTAGCAATTCAGGAAACTTTTTGACAATGATATTTTCCAGGAAGTGGATAGAAACCATTGAAATCCCGAAACGCAACACGGAAATACCCAGTAACGTTTCGGAATTTTTTTACAGTGTAATGTGTTGTGCAATATGTCACTAGTTAGGTTTCTGATCCTTTTTCAACAACTATATTGCATGGGTTCTACTCTTGATTTGAATCCTACAAAATATACTCTTAATATTTTAAAAGAATTAATAAAAAACAAATATGTTTGGCTATCAGTACGATATTGCGATGATAGAGAATCGGTTCATTTTTTATGGTCGTTTTGAATCATCGAGTCAATGTTCCTAATCTTCCTTTTTCTATGGAAACAACTATAATTCATAAAATCGAAACTGCATACCGACTATGAAACAGCAATAATATTGATATATATTTTTTTCTATGCAACACTTCAAATTTCATTTTATTTCTCTAAAATGCTTTTCAAAATCAAGATCTAACATTAATTTATGTGTAATTACTTGTTTTAAATGAAATTAATTATGCTTCTTATGGTGATAAAATTTGTATGTAATCTAAAAGTGAAAAATAAAGCGATTTTCCAGTTTTATTAACGTGTGCCAATTACTGGATCACAAGGTGTCATACACTGGGGTATCAGGTGCCAATTACTGGGGATTTTCGTAACTTTTCATAAAAATATTTTTATCTAAATATCATTTCAAATATTTTTGATTTTAGTGAACTAAATAGATGCACAGATGTGCATTCTTTAATGCAAAAATATTTGCTAGTGAATATATTTTCTAAGTAATGAAAACAGAGTAAAGTTTAAGGACGCTCTCTCAAAGTGCTAATTACTGGGGTCGTAACCCCACATAGTATGTTTTTCACTTTTTGCTCATGAAAAGCAACGATGTGTATACTTTTGCTAATATTATATTTTGTGATTACTATGTTTTTGAATTAAAATTTCTTTAGAACTGCGGACTAATATTTTCGTTCATAAAATATGAATAAAAAATATTTTTACAAGCTGTATCTCGAAATAGATTTCCCTAGCACAGAGTAAAGATTTAAAGGCAATAATTTGTGAAAAATTCCGTCAGTTTTTCGTATTTTGTACAGATATAGGATTTTCTTTTATGCACAAAGAGACAAAAATTATTTACGTAAAGAAATTCCAATAGTTATTACATAAAATATTAAGGCATTTCGAAATATTTCCGCTGCGTTATCAAATCTTATTTCCTTTCTGCCTTATAAAACCAGTATGGAAACCTCTTCTTTATGACGAGGGTTTTTCAAAATTGTCATAGTTTGAAGATAGACGGAATTTCTCGAAATTGTATCCCCGAACTTCTTTTATTTCTATTGTTCTATTCCTTTTGTTTCCACTCCTTACACGTTGAGGTTTAAGATAAAGTATGAAAATAATATAAGTTATGATGCATACAGGAAATACATACGGTAGTTATTATTTTACGCTTCCGCTTTTAAATTTTGTTTAGTTCAAATTATTATTTTCAATACTTGCATTGATCTTTACTTGACGCATTTGCTCTTTCTAATTTATTGCCTGTGTTATCTATCAAAGGTATCAGAAATAAAAACCAGAGAATCTAACAATTGGTTAATTTCTAAATTAAATTTAAAAATTAACCACTTAACAATTTGATTTGAATTGTTTGGATCCATCGCCATAGCAACGACTTCGTTGAATAATCGCTGGGATGTGCAGTTTTAAGAATTATTACCAAATTGGATATTCAGGAGGCGAATATTTGAATCCATTGCTATAGCAATACTATCGTTGGATTGCCGCTAGTTGGCGCTTCGGAAGTCAACGTGAGCGTTGGTGGAAGTTCACTTTTTGAGGTAAAGGCGACAGACACTTTGTATTACAGGGGTATTGGTTATGCAGGGGAGCGACATTCTTCACGATATCTTCGTTCCTTTCTCTAGCAGGGAGGAATGCAAAAATTTAGATAACCATGCAGGGCCGGTCACAAACCGACGGGGGTTGAAATTTCAATGGAAATGTTGATTTTGTTTAAGGATTGTTGACCTCATTTGAATGGGAATTTTGAACAATTTCCCGCGAAAATTTCTTTTATTTTCCTAAACATATTCTTGATTTATACTGTGTAGTTTTTTTCTTTTTTTTTGTAACTATTTAAACCAGCCTGTGCTAGCCATTAGCTGGAATTGATTGACAAAGTCCACACTAACATGAACGATTGATACTATTGATGTAATTGTTTTTTATTTTGCTTCTCAGTTTAGAAGTTTACCTGTTGAAGAAATAAAAGTATTATTATCTTCCTATATTTTGGACGCATGTCTCTACGTAATTTACCTACGTCGATTTACTAACGTAAACTTAAAAATGGAATATCAACTCAATATGTATACTTATTGTGTAAAGGATTATTCAAAACTTTCAATCTATGGTGCAACAAACTTAATGCCCTTTTTTTTGGGAGATGAAGTTCATTTCTAACGGAAACTAATGTGTTAGCGTTCAATTAAAGAAATCCCAGACATTGAAAATCAATAAAAATTGTTGAACTAAAAAGAAGATCAATCCGTTACCAATTATTCGTAATTCTGAAGAATACAAAGCTAATTTACAAAAAGAAATTCTTGCGTCTGGAGAAAATACTTCTTTTCTTCACCACAACTATTGGGAATTCTTTTTTATTTCATCCGGATTTTTCGTACTATGAGAGCTTGTCATTTGGAATGTGAACATTCTTAGAATTTCATAACTTCCAAGCAGTGTACATCTGCAACATGTGTCACTTATTGCTTCTTCAAAGAGTTTATTGATTTGGGATCACGTCTTGTCTCGAAGATAATAAACGAAGTTGAGTATTATGCTTTTTGGAGAAACAATACGAATTATATTAGTTTAAAATTATATTAGATTGAATTTAATTCTGCGTTCGAAACTTTTATTATGGTTCTTCAAAAAAGAAGAAAAAACACCTTTGAGTGGTTATTTACAGTAGTGGTGGAACACACGCTGCTCTACAAGCAGCTATTTCGTTTACATTAATAACCCTCTTTGACATGAGTCATTGAAATTTTTGAAATATAGCTAAAACGCACAATGAATGGGTGTAATAGATCATCTAGACGTAGATTTTGCGGGTAAAAATTATTTTTATTAAGAGTTTTTTTCACACTGAGTGGTTCCCTCATTTGTTGACACTGCCCATTTAGGATGAAGGAAATTAGTCGACTGTTTTAAACAAAATAAAAATTTACTAGTCGGACCCGTGCGGAACTCCGCACTGTGCTTCGAATCGTTTCATAAGGTATTTCGCTCTTTAAGAATTTCAAAGGAAGAACATTATAAAGAAGAACCGAAAAAAAAGTAAGCGCAGAAGAGAAGGCATGTAATTTAAAAGACATCAGTAAGAAAACCTCGTTAAATACAACGTTGTGATAATTTGATCATCGCTCACATTTTGGTCGTACATATTTTCAATTCAAACATAAATATCATTAAAAGTGTGGCTGAGTAGTGACTCGTGAAAAAGCAATAAATGTGCATGTAAAAAAACAGGTTGTGGCAAATACAGTCCTGCCCATGTGAGCATCTGACGGGAAAAAAAGAAATATTAAAGAGATATTTATTGGCACGGATTCGAATTGGCGCCATTCTGATTAACAGCCCAACAAACCTAGCAATTGCGCCTTCATTTTCGAAAGCTATTCATTGAAGGAATGCGTAGTAAAAAACAGCAAAAAAGTATTTTGCCAAAAAAAAAAAAAATAATAATAATAATAATAATAAGATCATGCTTCTATGTTTGTCATTAACCAGCATGATACGATTTAAAATTATTCGAAAAGCATGGAATTTGATTAAAGAATGACGAAGATCTCACGTAGCGATTGAAACGAACATTCTAGAGAAGTAATAAATTAGATTGAAAATAAGTGTTTTATCTTTGAATATTGAACTACTTCACATAGAAGGTTGCTTTAACAGTTACGGCTTAAATGCCCGCACATGTTTCTCTTTTAATCGAACACTTAAAATTCAAAACCAAAACCAGTTGAACTGAGTCCGTTTTTAAGTGTAATTTTTCGAACGTAGACAAAATGTTTTTTTTTTTTTTTTTTTTTCAGCAGAAAGCAGAGGAGTAGAAAATGATTTCTTGCTAATGAAATTGATAATTCTTTTAATGCTTTATATCGTAATCGAGCGAATAAAAAATTAAAGGTTTACTGGGTGAAACTCGTAGTTTTAATTTGGCGTAATATTTTTTCATTTGTACAAAAGGTCGAACACTGCTATTAGAAACATCTACATTTCAGCATACATTGAAAATGTTTTTCTGCACAAAAAGGATTTCCTTTAGGTAAAACTAATACTTTTTTATGCTTACATTATGCTGAGTGATCTGGATGTAGTCAAAGCTTAAAAAAAAGGTAGAACACTCTTCGATTAACAGTCAACTTATCCGAATGATAACTGTAGCCTGCATAAAGGAGTCGAAACACCAAGTAGCATTCCCACTGCATTTATTTTATTACGTTTGCATGTTATGAGTACATGTAATGCGTAATACTAATATAAATTTGATATTCTTTCGGACAGCTCAAACTTGCCCGAAGTTCAGATAGTTTATAGCCGAACGCTCTACCGAAAAAAACTTATCAATTTAACCGAACAACTAAGTCCAGTGCTTTTAAGCTTTATTAAAATATGAACACACACACAGGCTATTTTTTTTTTTGCCGAAAGCGACGTAAAAAATGGAAAACTGCATTAGAACTTTGCTTTTAAAAAATACATAAGAACTACAGGCAGCATCAAGGTTTTGAAACAGCAAGGGGCGTTTTCGAAAAGTTGATTTTTCGACCGTAAGTCTATTTTTCTTCATTAGCCAGCCTGATAAGTTTTAAAATGAGAAGGGAATAATATTTAAGATAAGATATTGAAGAAACATTTTTTTATTCTTGAAAATTTTTAAAATTTGTTACCGCAGGCTGCTTGAACCGTTATGACTTAGATGGCAGCACGTGTTCATCATTTAACAGCTCGGTTAAAATACAAAATAAATTGAACTATGCTCTTTTTTAAGCGTAGCTTTTCGAATGTAGTAAAAATGTGATAAGCTATTCGTTTTTTTGCAAAAGGAAGAAAAAGCGTATATTTTACCCTTCAAATTGAGTTAGTAATTTTTTTTATTTGTAGAAAGAGTCAATAACTCATTAGAAGAATATATATTTCAATATACGATTTATTATTTTTTTCTGCACAAAAAACAATTCTATTGTAGTCTGAAATCTTAAACCTGTTACTTATATTTTCGCTTACATTATGCTTTAATTTTCTTACCAGAGCCAAAGCTTAAAAAGAAAAAAAAAAATCGTACACTTCCGAAGTAATTTAGCACAAAGCCACTTCAAGTTTTCATATCAGCAAGGAGCGTTTCCTTCTCATTTATTCTGTTCCTTCATAGCTGTTATTCACTTAATTAAGTGTTCATGTAATAGGCGATATTTCTCTAATTTTTTGTTGCAGATTGTCCGGACGTAGGCTCGAACACGCATTCACCTGGTTACGAAGAAAACGCTCTGCCGATCAAGCTATTCAGCTCTGTCGGTCATAGTTATAAGTTTAACCGAAAACCTCATTCTGGTTCTTTAAAACAGGTTTTTCGGCTGAAAAAAAATTTTTTAGACCGTGGGTCTATTTTTCGTCAGTAGCCAGCACCATAAGCTTTAAAATAAGGCGTAAATCAAAGAAATCGATCAAGAATTGAGGAAAATCTGGCGTAGAAACCAAAAACAGGCTACAGAAATAATATATAAGGATAATAAGAAAATTCGTATTTGTGGGTTAAAAAATTAGGGATATTAGAATAAAAAATTGAGACATCAGAGAATCCATTTTTGTACTGATGCCCTCTATGATTTTTGTCAAATCCTTATACTACGAGATGGTTTTTTCTGATTTCAGTTGTAAAGATCAGCTAGAGCAAATTAAAGGAACTCTGCTATACAAAGTTAAATGATGATGTTGGTCCCAAGTATGTGATAAAAAAAAAGGGGGGGGGGTTCTACTAGAAAATTTTAAAGTTGATGCACATTTTAATATGAAGACAATCCCTCAACAGCAATTAACTAGCAAAATCATGTTGACTTACATAATTTATGAAAAAGTAACACCTTACACGTGTTTTTATTGTTAATATTCCTCGAATACGAAGAAAGTTTTCGTTTCTTCTCTTTTCATTTTTTTTCATGGCTACAATATTAGCAGAAGGCATATAGGGGACGCTAATACTGAAAAAAGAAAATCGCGTATATGCAAGAAAAAACTCCCACATGCGCCGCGAGGTTATTTGGAGAGTCGACCCTGCACAACCTTTTTTGTAGCACACATTTCCTATTCTATTATGACAGTGTAATATCACTATAAGGAATTTTATGGCCAAGTCTTCAACCCCCAGAAGATAGGTTCGGGCTAACTAGTGCTTGCAACGAAGTAGAAAATGGTCTACATCCACCTAGATGTACGAAAAGTGCATACGTAAGATTGAATTGTTGTTGTGAAAAAAATTTAAGTTATAAGTCAAAAATATATATACGTTAAAGTAGTTTTTCAAAATTAATTTTCTTTGCCGTTTCAAAACTTTATAAACACCCAGTACATGTAAAAACTCTACTACCAACAGAAAACTAGAATATAGTTTTTATTTTACTGCTGTTTTTAAACAATATTACATAACTACTTATCTTTTTAAATAACCAAATTTTAGTCCTAATGCAAACAGGAATCAACATAGCAGGTTAAACATTTTTTTTTCATTTAAGACATCAAAGTGAAAATTGAATTGAACTTTATGAACGGCTTAGGCAATTATATAATACGTTATTGGTAATTTAAACTTATTTCAAAAAAGTTCTATTAAAAATTAATAATAATTTTTTAGATATTTCAATACACAATTGCATATAATTACTTAGAACTAATTACGGTAACCATTCATTAGTACATAGCTGAGAAAAATGATAGAAATAACAATTCTCCGACATTGTTTACGTGTGGTGTAATTACATTGTTTAATCCAAAAAAGGAGTCATTAAAGTTATATAAAGAAATAAATATCGATAGTCAAGTTTGATGAGAAAACGTTTCATTTCGTAGATTGTGTCGTTTGGTACGGCTATCCTACATAACACTAATTAAATACTTAAGAAGATGAAGAGAGTTTTTACACATTTGTGGAGCTACATATTAGAAAATAATGACTTGAAGCTATTTTAAGTGAATTTTAGTCTTAAATTCTTCACAAAGGCTTAAATTAATGACTTTGTTCTAGTTTTGTTAACTTTCAAAATATAAATTTCTTAAAGAGTGCAAAACTGCCTAATTAGAAATTATAATTATAAAATTTCATTGATGACTTTTTTAATTTTTTGACACTCCAAAACGTATTTAGAATTAATTGAACTCTATTTAAATTTTTACTTCAAAACTAATGCCCATTTGCGTAACCATAATTGATGTAAGGATTAACCGTGCAATAATGACATTTCCATTCTGTTTTAGAAATTAAAAAAGCTTTTCTTTTCCTCTCACTACCCTTATTTCAATGAAAAGTTCTCGCAATTTTTGTTTCGTAATTTTTTTTTTTTTTTTTTACTTTAGTTTCGTTTCTTACGAAGAAAAAAATCTTTATTTTACTCAAACGCCAATCAAATATCTGTTTTAAAATTTAAAAACCTTTAAATTGAAAGCTTTTGAAATTTATTCGCTTTTCATCGTAATAAAAACTAGTATGTTGTGGCCATCACGAAACTTTCTTCTATATTTTTCTTTTTCTTTCTTTTTTTTTTTCTGATCCCTCCCCATGCTTGACGAGGAAGCAATATTCCCAACAAAAACAAAATTACACATGCAAAAACTTGACCCAATGTCTGAATTATTGCAAAAGCAAAGCAAAGAGCGAAAATTGAAAGTTATTTTAAAAGCCTTGCTTGAATGAATTACAAATATTTTATTTGTTAACAAACATAAGATGGCAACAGTTAAAAATTTTAAATCATTGAGATAATATTTCCTATCATTTCCATACAATTAAAATCACGAGAAATACGCAGACGACAATCTATTACGATTTATCTTTCTTATTGTTGCATTAATAAAAATATTTTTATTCGCAAAAAAAAAAAAAAAAAAAAAAAAATCAACACCTCTTGGAGCGATCGGCGTCAAAATAGAACCAAAGCCTGTTTACATATGGATTCACATATATTCCAAATTTCAACCAGAACGTAGCATTACTTCTTGAGATAGGGCACTCAAAATGGAAAAAAAGAACGGGTGATTGCGCTACCCCCTTTTTAGCTGTTGACACAAAAATAAAATCAGTTCTTATACCCACTATGGGCTACTTGCCGATAAATTTTTCTTTCATTCCGTTCATTATTTCTTGAGATACAGCAGTCACAATTGACGACAAAAAACGTTCTATAGCTCAACCCCCGTTTGAGTTATTGACACCAAAATTGAATCAGCACCTGTTCCTGTTAATACCAACATATGGACCAAATTTTGTTTGATTCCGCCAGTAACTTCCTGAGGAATAGCAAGCACGCGTAACTCGAAAAACGTCCCATTGCTCCACCCCCCTTGGAGGAATTCGCGCCAAAAACTAATGGGCACAAGTTCACATAGAGGCACATATGTGTACTAAATTTCGTTCGATTTCATGCGGTAGTTTTTGTTGTAGAGCGGCCACAAAAAACTGGTCACACACAGACGTGACACACATACATACACACACACACACACACACACATACATACACACACACAGACAGACAGACATTTTCCAAAATGGTCGAAATGGACTCAGCACACCTCAAAACGTTCGAATCCGTCAAAATTCGAAATTCGAAAATTTGCACGAATCCAATACTTTCTTCTATATATTAGATATAGAAGAAAGTAAAAATGAAAGAAAAAAAGGGGGAAAAAGAAAAGAGGTGAAAATCATGAAAGATAGATAATTGTTGTTAAATTACGCTGTTGCTTTTATTGTAATTTTAAATGTCCAAACAATTTATATTGTCTTTACGAGAATTTTAGTGCATTTATGATCTCAAATTACGAATTTATATGATTTTCTTTTAAGAAATATTTCCAAAAATTAACTGCATTTAGTTTATTCATTCATCAATAGCTTAGCTTGCATTTCTACTGCTTGCATCAAAAAGTAAATTTTTCATAATACCTTTGGAAAGTCTTTTTGCCATTTTTAATTGAATTATTTGGATTAATTATCTTTTTAGATTTATAAAACTGATCATTTTTAATTTCTAAGTTCTTTGAAAGAGACGATTTTGGTCTTTGTATCTGTATGATGTATTGGAAAATGCTGAAAATTTAAAATTAAAATGCATTTTTTTCATACGTGTAGCTAAGGAAAACACCGATATGTTAAAACTATATTAGTATTTTTTAAATATTTTTAATGATATGTGATTTTAATATCAAAGTAGTAAGTTTAATCAAATATCTTGCAAAAAGAGCTTTGATGAAATCAAAAAGAACTTATGTTTCGCATACATTAAAAAGTTTGGTATTAGCCTTAGGCAAGAGTCAAATAGTGATTTTGGTAGTAAATTTACTCCGTGATAAGTTTTCAAACAATAATAGCATTTCATAAAAATTTTTAAATTATGTTAGTATACATTAAAAAAAATTTACAGATGTATCTGTAAAATTTCTAATTAGTTATACATTTTTGCTAAAGCTACATCAAAATGTATTAACACATTGTTTCTAAACATAGTTTTTTGCTTTTAAAAAACGGGTTAGGGAAAGGAGGTATGCTTCGAATGTGTTCGGATACTAGAAAGCTGAATAGAACTTTGTTTAGAATTTGGCTTTCATTAAAACTGAAGGCACGGAGCTCAATACCGGAAAACTCAACGCCCTTTCCACTGATGAAGTAAAACCAACAAAATGAGCTTTTTGCTGGTTCTGTATAGTTAATTATTAGATGCATTGTTGCATTAATGCATAAATAAATGAAAAGAGGTTTATGTGGTGTGCTTTTAAAGACTTCCAGCATGGTAATCATAACACTGGGAAAAGCCTGATATTTTAATAATTACTTGTTTTTTTTTCCAAAAAAGTGCAAATTTCGAAATTTAAAAGGAGAAAATGTATATAAAACATGGTTTTGCTTCTGAAAACATTCAAGTTTTCGCAATGAAGAACTTTTTACAAGTTACAATTTTGCAGAAAAATAAAATAAAAATCGATTGCTACGTATAATTAAAATTATTTTTTTCGGGGTTGGGCAATGGAACGTATTTTATCGATGTTTGCGAAGATATTCAACAGAATCAAACAAAAATAGATCAACTGGTGGAATGTGGAGGGTACAAGAGATGATCCGATTTTGGCACATATAGCTCAAAAGGGGGGTGGTGCAATGGAATGGTCCTAATTTGTAACATTGTCATTAATCGTGGTATTCGAGTTGAAATATTTCACCAAACAATGAACCACACAGAATCTCACCCAACAAGCACAATCGTAATTTCCCTTTATTTTATGATTATACGAAGCAACTACATAAAGTAACGAGAGCAGGGGGGGGGGATTACGAAGCAAAAACGAAAAAACAAAAAAACACGTCATCATTATTTTATATTGCGAATGTTTTTTTAAAAGCTTAGTTGTTTTGAAAAAAATCCTACTCATGAACTCTATCAGGTAAAAGACAAACATGTTCTACAACAAACAGTAATTAAGCAAAAGAAAGTTAAAGGAATAAAAAAATAAAAATAATCAGAAGGCATTCGTGACAGACATTCGATTGGAACATAAAACTAGTACAGCATAACAATAAAAAGAAAATGAGGAAAGAGATGAAACATTCATTTATCGATGAAAATAAATCAATATGTCTCCTCAAGAATTAGCGGTTAAAAAGGTATAGCGTTTCAGAACACGTATTTTAGGCTTAGAAATGCCCATAAAAGTATTTTGCGGTACTGATAAAGGCTTCAAAGCAGATGTCATGAAAAAATTAACATGTGTGTAAACACTAGTAACATTCAATATAAGCAACTATTTTCTTTTCTGTTTTGATGGTGATGGTAAAGATTATTAACGTTTCTCCAAAGGAAAAATATTCTTCAATTCTGTCCAAACACGCTTTCTAGGTGAACATCTTTAAATACAACCTCATATATACCATTTTATAGGTTGGGAATCGCTAAACAATAGAGACGTTGTTCTTTTCTTTTTGAATGAAAGCGTTTATGTTTTTTAAAGGATCATTTTATTTTCCAAAAAATATGACGCCAAAAAAAAACCTTTTTCTTTTTGAATATGTGTAATTCTGGCGCATTAATATCCAAACTGGTATTTAGTTAAGAGATGTAAACCATTTACTAAGAAAAATACACATGTGAAAGAAATAGTACAATTTAAGAGCATCAATTGCTAGGTGTAGAAACTACATGACACAAATTAGTCATTAATTTGTTCATTCCTTATTATTTGTTCGCTTTTCCTCTTCGATGCATATCTGCCTGTATCTGTTACAGTTGGAGCTTAAAACAAAACAAACTTTGAAACAATTGCCATTTGTGGAAGTTTGCACGCCCACACATTAGCTGTAATTTCCTTGCGTCAAATAAATAACTGAAAACCTTCGTTATTGAAAATGAAATATACTAATTAACTAGTTGAGTTAATTGCAATCGTTGTTAAATTTATTTTATCAATTTAGGGGGGACATGGTTCAACATTTACAAGATTTAGTTTACCTAAGATTTTTAATTTTCAAGTGCGTATCTGCCGTAAACGGAGAGTCTTCCGAAGAAGAAACAAACTAAAGCAGTTCTACGGGCGAGAAATCTTATTCTATTTTAAATTATTTGTATAAATCGTTTTTTGTACATTAAAGTAAATTTGTATCGTTTCCTTTCAGCTGTCGTAGAGGGGGTTTATATCATTACATTATGTTAAGCTCGATACTGCTATGTTCATGAGATATAAAACTTGTTTCTTTTTTTTGTTGACGTTCAAAAGTGTTTCTTTTTTCTAGAATGCTTTGAAATGCTTAAAAAACTAAAAAGAGAGAGAGAATCCCTATGAAATATTTGGAATATTGTATTTTGAAGGAAAAAAACCATACTTATTTTCGTATTGGCTGTGAAGCTGTAAAGCAGTTTTACATTTATCATGAAACTCGGATAGAAACGTTTTGGGAGAACGGGGTTGTTTCCTTCAGTCAAAAGTACTACTTTTAGTCACTGAAATTGATAGAATAAGCAAAAATAATGACATGGGCCCAGAAAATACTTTCATTTTCCCAACAGTTATTTTTTAAGTAATTTTTTTAGATGTCCGATTTTTGAAACAAGGCGTGATCTTGATGACGTCACAAATGATGCATTTCGGCGCATATTTCTACATTGTTTCTACGTTATGATAATCAAGAAGCGAATTAAACATTCTACACTACGCTTGCTATCAACCCTATCGTTGCCAGTACACGTGAGTAAAGACGCAAATTAAATATTTTGCTCTGTGAATGGCAACACTGAATTACATTTCATCATTTGTGATGTCATCGGTAGAAATATAAACAATAAAAGATCATCGATTTAAGTATTTTTTAAAAAATATTAAACCTAAGCAAATTATTTTAAAAATGGTCAGATCCTACGTTTTTAAACATGCTCTTTCAGAAAAAAATACCTTTAAATTTTTTTAAACTACCCCATTTTGAAAGCAGTTCTTTAAAATTCAATTTTGTTGCTTATTACGTCAGTATATAAACTTATTTACTTCCTAATCAACTTGACTCATTTCAGTTATTGTTGAGACATTTCAAAAAAAAAAAAAAAAAGTTTTAGATGTTTTTTAAGGAAAAAAAAACCATATATCAACAGGGGTGTCGAAATAAATTTCTTAAAAGAAAATAGTGATACTATTACATGGAAGTTTATTTTGGTAAGCAACATTCGTAATGAAAATTTTTAAGAATCATAACGTAAAACAGTCCCAACGCTCCCTAAGTTCCAGATTTAATATATGAGGCAGTGTGAAGCAAAGGGATGTAAATGGGCTTTTTAAAGTTTTGAATAAAATGCATTTAAAGATAAGGCTATAGGTCGGGTTTCATTGAATTTTTTTTCCAAATCATGATCTATAACAGCGCCTACCAGGACTACTAGTAGTATCTCTTGCCGTAACGCAGATGACAGGTTCACTAACCAGTTGTGCTGATTATCTCAAATTTTTTAATTTTTCCACTTACATCCCTTTGTTTCTCACTGCCTCATAATTCAATGATGTTTCTTCTTTCGTTATGAATTGTATATGTCTGATTGTAAAACGTCTTTTTAAAATATTCAAAGACAGCAAAAATTCCTGATGAAATGAAAAAAAAAAGTAAGAACCACATCACATAATATAGTTTTTTGTGTTGTTTCCATTTTATGGAAACAAAATATGAAACTTGGAATTTCCCATTAAAGACGAAAATGTCACAAAATTGAAAGACGGAACCAAATAATATTTAAAGAAAGGATATTTCCCTTGGTATTTTTTCGCAAAACGTTATCGAAATTGCAAATGATTATTTTTTGTGACAACTGTGCAAATAGGCAACTCGGCGTATTTTTGGCAAATCTTCGAAAACGTCGTTGCAGAGTGTTTCCAACTAAAGTGGGAATTTCTTATATAAGCAACAATTGAATGACTCTTAAAGCTGCTATCGTAAATATATTGTTATTCTTCTTTCTATGACAGTAACGAAAGAAAAACAAAGGACATGTTCTTTTGCTTTAAATTCATAAAAGACCGTATGTTGCAATGAACTGAGCCATTTTTAAAGACTTCCTTTGTAAGAGGAACTCATTTCCGAAGCGTGATATGATTTTTAAATAAAATGCTCATATATTTAGTACTAAACCAATCTACTTTTTTAAAACCCCAAGATGTATTTTGAAAGTTATTTCTCACTTAGTTGGCACAAATTATTGACTAATTCAAAAAAAGAAAAGAAAAAACTTTATAAAACTGAGGACGCTTCTGTGAAAATGAAGTATTATTTTTAAGCGAAAAGAAAACTGTGCGCTGTAATCAAATTGATACTTAAATAAATCGATTGCCCTTACTATAAACTGTTTCACATGTAAAACGTTTTGAAAAGACATAAAATCACTTTGATTTCTTTACTAATAATAAAACAGAAAGTCTGTATGTCTGGATATCTGGATGTATGGATCTCTGGATTACTATTACGCGCATAACGCCTAGACCGTTCGGCCAATTTTCATTAAGTTTGGCACAAAATTAGTTCGTAGCATAGGGGTAAGCACCTCGAAGCGATTTTAAGAAAATTCGATTTTGTTCCTTTTCTATTCCAATTTTAAGAACATTTTACTGCGCAAATTATCATAACGTGGGCTAACAAGTTACCATTACGTGGACGAGCAAACTACCATGGGCGAGCAAATTAAGATAGCAAATCGGCGAGAGATTCATCATCTATTATTTGTAAATATAAAGGCAAACCAAATAACCTTTTATATTTCTAGTACGGGCAAAGCCGTGCGGGTACCGCTAGTTTAAAATATAGTTACAGGTAATAGTATTTAAAAAGAAAAAGCGAATCAAACCAAATAAATAAATAAATAAATAAATAAAATCGATACTTGAATGGAACTTGGCGTCATTTTTTTTACTTTCTGATGCTCAAGTACGTCATTGCATATGAAAATGTTTTTAAGTTTTGGAAGAATTATCGAAGTGAGAGTACAATCATTAACGTGGACAAAAAAAAAAAAAAAAAAAAAAAAATGCTTTTACTCTTTAGCAGAAATTTGTCTATTTATTTCATAACTACTCAAATTATTAAAGAGTAAATCAATATCAGAAATAGTAAAAGTGTTCTAATATCTGCATCTTTTCAAATAATAACTTTTTCGAAAAATCGATAGAATAAAAAGCGTTAGAAAATATTTTACACAGTTTGATGTCTAAAACTTCTTATAATCCCGATATTTCGAAGCAAATGTTCCACCAAGTTAATCGAACTGAACTGCATTGATCTTATCAAGAAGTGGGTAGCTGTTTACTGGAAGTATTGATTCCAATTTCCTTGCAGACATTGTGTGAAAGTAAGATTAGCGCGGAAATGAAACGGAACAAAGTAAGATTTTCTTAATTTTTACTTTGAAGTCAGAATAAATAAAACAATGAGCGTTAAACTGAGTGGTAATGCACATAAAGTATTTTTTTTATGTTCTTGTAAATAATGAATGAGAAAAATGTAAATGTCAGATAAACCTATGCATAGGTAAATAAAATAATACAGTGCTTTATTCGTAGTCTTATAAACAAATAGTTTTATGTTTATTCATAACTGAAAGGCAGAATAATATTTTAAGATTTATGAATTGTTGTACGACGTAAGATGAGTTAACTATTTGTGAATACACTTCATACTTTTAGAATTCCCTATGTCACAAAAACCACTGTAAAAAAATCCGAAACGTTACTGAATATTTCCGTGTAACGTTACGGGATTTCTATGATTTTTATCCACTTCCTGGAAAAATCAAGTATCCTTCTCAAAAAGTTTCCTGAATTGCTACAAGTCGCATGAATATAGACTTCTCACTGGTGTGGAAAATATTTTTAACTGCCAGTTTAAAGAATAACTGAGCGCGTTTATAAGGTGCATCGGATTCAGTTTACTTGCGGTCTATCCAGACTGTTTCAGGTCCTGAAGGGCGCGAATAAGTCTATGGACTACGTAGTATTGCAAGAATTGCAGGAGAGTAAAACATTTGATACTTACTTGCAATTCTGCTTTTGGAGTTTTCTTCGAAACGCAGTTTGGTGCCAAACCATTACAGTATGCCCACTTTAGTTTACTCTAAGATTCCAGAGATACGAATGGCGTTAAACGGCAGGAGTTTTGAATATTTTAGGAAGGTTACTGAATTTAGCGGAAAACGTTCCTGGTTTTTGTAAGATATGTTACTGGAAGAAATTGGGCATATCAGCGGCCCATTATTTTACAGGAACGTTTCTGAATCGTTTTTAGAGTGAAGGATATAAGGAATGAATTAAAAATTTTCTGAGATAGATAAATCTTCGTATATGTATAATTATTTGGGAGCAACTAATATCTTTTCTTTGACCCATACAAACCTCATTAAAATGAGGTGTAGGCTATCACACCAAGCTTTGTACAAAAAGAATCTTTTTGGCCTACTTTCCGTAAAAGTAAAATACAGAAGAAGAAAGCACAAAATAAGGCTTAACTCATTCTTAAAAATATCGCTAAAAACAACTAGTATGTTGTGGCCATCACGAAACTTTCTTCTATATTTTTTCTTTTTTTTCTGATCCCTCCCCATGCTTGACGAGGAAGCAATATTCCCAACAAAAACAAAATTACACATGCAAAGACTTGACGACTCTCCCAATGTCTGAATTATTGCAAAAGCAAAGCAAGGAGCGAAAATTGAAAGTTATTTTAAAAGCCTTGCTTGAATTAATTACAAATATTTTATTTGTTAACAAACATAAGATGGCAACAAGTAAAAATTTTAAATCATTGAGATAATATTTCGGATCATTTCCATGCAATGAAAAGCACGAGCTAAACGTAGACGACAATCTGTTACGATTTATCTTTCTTATTGTTGCAATTAAATAGCTATTTTTATTCACACAAATAAAAAAAAACAGCCTCCCCTGGAGCGATTGGCGCCAAAATTAAACCAACGCCTGTTTACATATGGATTCATATTTATTCCAAATTTCATCCAGAACGTAGCATTACTTCTTGAGATATGGCACTCACATGGAAAAAAAAGAACGTTCGATTGCGCCACCCCCTTTTTAGCTGTTGACACCAAAATAGAATCATTTCTTATACCCTCTAAGGGCTACTTGTCGATAAATTTTTGTTTGATTACGTTCATTATTTCTTGAGATACAGCAGTCACAATTGACGGCAAAAAACGTTCTATAGCTCAACTCCCGTTTGAGCTATTGACACTAAAATTGAATCAGGATGTGTACCTGTTAAGGACAACATATGGACCAAATTTTGTCTGATTCCGCCTGTTACTTCCTGGGGAATAGCAATCGAGCAAAACTCAAAAAACGTCCCATTGCTCCACCCCCTTGGAGGAATTCGCGTCAAAAACCAAAGGGCACAAGTTCACATAGGAGCACATATGTGTACCAAATTTCGTTCGATTTCATGCGGTAGTTTTTGCTGTAGAGCGGCCACAAAAAACTGGTCACACCCAGACGTGACACACATACACGCACACATACACACACACACATACACACACGCATACAGACATTTTCCAAAAATAGTCGAAATGGACTCAGCACACCTCAAAACGTTCGAATCCGTCAAAATTCGAAATTCGAAAATTTGCACGAATCCAATACTTTCTTCTATATATTAGATATAGAAGAAAGTAAAAATCAACACCTCTTGGAGCGATTGGCGTCAAAATTGAACCAAAGCCTGTTTACATATGGATTCACATATATTCCAAATTTCAACCAGAACGTAGCATTACTTCTTGAGATAGGGCACTCACAATGGAAAAAAAGAACGGGTGATTGCGCTACCCCCTTTTTAGCTGTTGACACAAAAATAAAATCAGTTCTTATACCCACTAAGGGCTACTTGCCGAAAAATTTTTCTTTCATTCCGTTCATTATTTCTTGAGATACAGCAGTCACAATTGACGACAAAAACGTTCTATAGCTCAACCCCCGTTTGAGTTATTGACACCAAAATTGAATCAGCACCTGTTCCTGTTAATGGCAATATATGGACCAAATTTTGTTTGATTCCGCCAGTTACTTCCTGAGGAATAGCAAGCACGCGTAACTCAGGTATTCGCGCCAAAAACCAATGGGCACAAGTACACATAGGGGCACTTATGTGTACTAAATTTCGTTCGATTTCATGCGGTAGTTTTTGCTGTAGAGCGGCCACAAAAAACTGTTCACACACAGACGTGACACACACACATACACACAGACAGACAGACCTTTTCCAAAAATGGTCGAAATAGACTCAGCACACCTCAAAACGTTCGAATCCGTCAAAATTCGAAATTCGAAAATTTGCACGAATCCAATACTTTCTTCTATATATTAGATATAGAAGAAAGTAAAAAACAAGTCAAAAATTAATAAGAATTTAAATAAATTTTGAAAAATTAAATATTTAGAGATTGGGTTTTGAAATGGAAAAAAATGTGTGTCGATCGGTCTGTCTTGATCTGTCTGTTGGTCTGGTTCTCGGTCTGCCTGTCTGTCGGTCAGTCTGTCTGTTCTCCTAATATTTTTTTTTGATCTGTACGATTTGATAAATCTTTTTTTTTTGGTTCGAAAGATCTCACATATTCACTTTTTGCTGTGAACAATTTTTTGTTCAGTTTCAAACAGTCCAAAAAATTTGCATCCCATTAGCGTCTGCAGTAAAATTTAAGGCAAACATAGATTCTGAATCAAGAGAAAGATTTGCTTTAATAATAAACTTCTTTAGAAGAAAGTCTTGATGAAAATGATTGTGTAGAAAAGGTTTTTTGATTTAGCCATTTGAATGATATGTTTTGAGAAATTCGAAAATATTTGACATTGACACTCACAGAAAAAGTACCAAAATACTGAAACTTTTCAGCAAATTCTAATTATATTCGTAATTTGTAGTTTCAAGAAATAGAAAAAAAATGTGATTCGAAATCGAAAGACTATTTCTCATAGACTTAACATTGACGCAAGCCAGAGATAAATATGACTGAATTAAAATGAAATGAATTCAAAGAGCAAATACTTTTACCAAGACTGCAGAGTCGGACTCGGACTCCTAAAAACTTAGGGCCTTCGACTCCGGCTCCTGTTCGCCAAAATCAGTCCGAATCTGACTGTCTTGGTAGAAATAGTCTCGAGAAATGACCGACTCCGACTCTTGGAATTGAAAAAAAAAAAAGCCTTCGACTTTCAATTCTAATTTACATTCCTTAACCCCAAATTCAGTCCGGTTCCGACACCATGACTCCAACTCTGTTTCCGCAGCACTGGATATTACTGTGAAACGAAACATTATCAGATGATTTGCATTTATTTTCATTCAAAAGTTTTGAATATTTTATTTTATTTTTGGCAACAGGAAATGAAAGAAAATTTTGATTGCGTTATTTTTTAACAAAAAGAGCTGAGCAGATGATTCATATACGTATTTATTCATTTATTATATTTTTGAAAAACTTTATTTATTAAGAGTCGTCAGTAACGTGCATACTAATAAATTTATGACGGTGAGATGATTCTTTTCTGCGCAATATTTTTCCACAATTGTTTTTGCCAAGGTAATTTTGGCTTAGATTATTTTTATTTTCATTAGATATCAACTATTTAAAACCAGTACTAAGTTTAGTAAGTATACCTGACACCTAGGAAAAATATTATTTTACTAAAGTTTTCAAATGATCTTTAGCTCTTAGCATTTGGAAACTGCTTATCCCAATATGATATTGCAATTGTAAAATGTAACACCAATGCAGTTCCAGTACGATTTTTTGTCAAAAAATAAATTTTTTGTTGTTCCTGGCGTTTTATTTTTATGGAGCAGGCTCCATTGACCGACCCACAACTTAAGAACTTAAAAGTTCCGCTTCATATAATGTGGAACTACGTTGGTTCTCAAACACGAAACTACACCTGGAATTTAATTTTACAGATAGTATTAAAGTCATGTAACTACTCCAAGTGCTCTTTGTGTGAGCGTGGGATTTAACCCAAATCATTTGCGTGAATCGTTGAATGTGAAATTATTCGAAAAAAGAAGCTGAATATTTGGTTGACATGTCTGGGCAGTTTGTGCATTTATTTTTATTTATTTATTTGTTTTCTTTATTTCTTTACTCCAAAAAAATCTATAAAGCAAAAGTATAATAGTTAGTAGGAAAATATAAATTACATAAAAAATTAAGATAATCAATTCATTGTATAAAGCGTCATTACAAAAAAAAAAAAAAAAAGACCGCTTAAACTACGCACAAATCAATTAAACTTAGCTTTCTGTGCTTACATAAAACGTGATTTTTTTGTGAGCTATTGAAATCAGAAAGAGGAAAAATCTATCAATACTTCATGAATAATATTGCTCTTTTGAGTAAATGATGTAGAAACACATTATTCTAAGAAACCAATTTCAGGATTAAAATTCTAAATCGTTTGTCTTCTTTCCCTCTAAGCAATGCAGACGAAAATAAATTACCTTCCATCGCCGGATATTTGAACGCTTCTTTATATTAAATATTCCGCAATTTCTTCGTTCTTTTGAAATTATGCGGAGAGATTTAATAATGTCTGCGGATGTAGAATGGGTATAGAGGTATGACTGGAAATTGAATGTATTTACGACTCTTTTTTCGTTTTAAATTAAAACGAAAACATTTCATACAATGAGATTTCTGAATTGCGTAATTCTTAGAGCATCAATTTATTATTGGGATAAATTTAACGATAATGTATTCTTTTGATGAACTGTTATGTGAAGATACAGTCTTCCACTAATAAAAGAAAAAAATCTTTACGTTATAATAACGGAATGATCAGTTTATTACAATTTTTAGGAAAATAAATCATGCAGAGCATCAATTATCAGACGATTAACTTTCTGGAGGTAATGATAACAAATGATATCTAATGTGTTCCGAATGCACTTCGTTTATAAGAAGTTGTACTATGCGTTCCGAATGTGCTTCATTGAAACGAAATTGTACTGAAACGTGCTCCAAATCAGTTTCGAATGTGATTTAAAGCCCTAGATTGTTGCTTAATTAGCGGCGCGTCCGCCATCTTGGGGCTAACGCCGTTTTCTTCCTATATCTGCTATTATGAAGTAGCATGTTTTGTTTCCCAATTGTGGTACTTTTTTGATGTGAATTAACATGGAAATAAAAAGAAACCACAATCAAGAGGCGAAACACGTTTCTTCATTAGATCAGAGCAGACATAGAAAGAAAGCGGTGTTTGGCCCCAAGATGGCAGATTTTTCGCTACTTACGCTAAGATTGAGGGCTTTAAAGTGACCCGTTCAGGATATTTGCTACGTTTAAACTTGAGAAAACATTTGATAACAAATTGGGACACATTTCAGAAAAGATTGGGACCACATTTTGGCACACTAGTCAGATCATTGCTTTCTTTCGTGCAAATTTAAATTCAACAGCTTTCTTCAGCTACCACACACAGTCAATTGACTCTCCCCAATAATTTCACTTGAAATTATGGCGCAAGCTGTCAACTGCAGGGGTGCCCACCCCCTAAGAGTAAGGGCGCACTCCCCTAAATATCACGAAGTCCCAGAGAAACCAGACCCCACTAAAAAAAAAAAATACCCCTCAACACAACCCCCCCCCCGAAATTTTCAATGGCGCAGTCTGTGCCATAACCTCCTTTAGGTGGGCATTCCCATCATCTGGTGTCAAGAAAGACCAGGTCGCTCCGCGAGATTGCTGTAAAAATAACTTCAAAGACTACTGGTATAATTCAAAGGAGTGCAGTAATAGTTCTGTAAAAATAGTTTCAAGAACTTTGGTTAAAATCGTTCAAAAAGTGTTCTTAAACACTCTTCCAAATGTGTGATGAATACAAAAAAAAATCCTAAAAAGTATGCACAGAAGTGTTTTGAAAACTTCCAAAAAGCAGTATGTTTCAAAGGGCTCTAAAAAAGGGGACAAGTGTCCGCGTTAAAAATATTCTCTAAAACTGTCTGAAGATTTGCAGTGAAGTGGGAAGTAATTATTTCTTTTGCCATCATATAACTGTTTAAATTTCTCAAAGCAAAATAAAATAAACTCATATTGGATTAAATAATCACATAATAAAATATTTGTTTAATCTAAGCCACCATGAGGTTCTAAGCAAATAGAGCATGCATATTTAACATTGCACTAGGTTAACGCAGTGCCTTATTCTTAAATGTAAATTAATTGCAAAACGGGTAATTTTTCACATGGTTGATTTTAAATCAAAATTTGCTCGTTTAAATGATGTACTGACAAGGAAGTAATATTGCTTATATAAAGAATAATCACAGAAGATATTTATTTGAAAGAATCGTTAATATGCGAAGTACAAAAACCATGAGTGGGGAATGTATCAAGAATTTAAAAAAAAGCATACGGGTATTAATTATTTCTTACTAGAAATGCTGCTTCAAATTGAATACCCTGTAATGACAGAGAGCCTTTAAAAAAATATTAGATGCAAAAACAATTTTATAAAATATAAGGGAATTAACTGAATGCGATCTAGCTGGATTAGCTAAAAACTTCAAGTTAGAGGAAAATTACGCGGTTAGAAAAATACGTTCTTTAAAAATTCAATACAAGTAGCTATTTTAATAATGTCTTTTTATATTTAAGTTTAAATAATAACTTTTAATATTAAGTTTGATTAGCGATTTCTTTCCTGTTTGGATTTTATGGTTGCTAAAGAAGTACAAAATATCATTTCTACGGCAGAATTCACGAGAATAATTGCAAATTGTGAGTTTAGCAGGGTAATAGTACTTCATATGATCAACTATGCATATCTTTATAACCAGAAATTAAGCATGAGTTACTATGTTTATTTTCCGAACTCGAACACTTTTACTTTATTGAAGGTTTTCGGCAACTATTAAACATAATTGCAAAATCAAATATGACATAAACTTAAAGAGTATTTAATGGATAAGGCAGTTTTCCCTACAAAATAACTTTGAAACCATGAAGAAAACTTTGCCAAGCTTCTAGAAATGAAAGGACAAAAAAGAAAAAAAAAAAAAAAAACAGGAATGAACATAAACCCTAGTGTAAATTAAAACACATTCATACAACACCAGAACTGGCTAATTGCAAGAAAAAAATATTTGCTTTCTTTTCCTCTACACGTATAAGATATTGAAAATGCAAAACCACATAAAAATCATGTATGGGTGGCATTAGTTGATCATAAATAGAAGCATCAAAACGTGATGTGAAGAAGAAATATATAAATCTGGAAGTATCTTGTGCCAATCCATTTCTGAAACAGTTTTCCCGAAGGAGGAAAAGATGATAAGAAATGGTGCAATACGTTAAAGCGTGAAAAGAAACAAATATAGAATCTTAAAATATTGGCCAACTAGTCGACCCGTGCGGAACTCCGCACTGTACTTCGAATCGTTTCATAAGGCATTTCGCTCTTTAAAAATTTCAAAGAATGAATATTATGAAGAAAAACCGAAAAAAGTAAACGGAAAAAAGTAAGCGCACAAGAGAAGGCATGTAATTTGAAGACATCAGTAACAAAACCTCGTTAAATACAACGTTGGGATAATTTGATCATCGCTCCCCTCTTGGTTGTACGTATTTGCAATGCAAATATAAATATCATTAAAAGTGTGGCTGAGTGACACGTGAAAAATCAGTAATTTTACATGTGAAAAAACAGGTTGTGGCAAATGCAGTCCTGCCCATGTGAATATCTGACTGAAAAAAAAGAAATATTAAAGAGATATTTAGTGGCACGGATTCGAACTGGCGCCATTCTGATTAACAGTACGACGCTCCAACAAACCTAGCAACTGTGCCTTCCTTTTCGAATGCTATTCATTGAAGGAATGCGCAATAAAACACAGTAAAAAAGTTTTTCGCCGAAAAAATGTAATACGATCATGCGTTTATGTTTTGTCATTAGCCAGCATGGTACGATTTAAAATTATATGTAAGAAATGGAATTTGATTAAAGAATGAGAAAGATCTCACGTAGCGATTGAAACAAACATTCTAGAAAAGTAATAAATTCGGTTGAAAAAATAAGTGTTTTTATTTTTGAATATTCAACAATTTCGCATAGCAGGCTTCTTTAACCGTTACGGCTTAAATGCCCGCACATGTTTTTCTTTTAATCGAACACTAAAAATTCAAACCAAAACCATTTGAACTGAGTCCGTTTTTTAAGTGTAATTTTTCGAACGTAGACAAAATGTTCTTTTTTTTTCAGCCGAAAGCAGAGGAGTAGAAAATGATTTCTTACTAATGAAGTTGATAATAATTTTAATGTTTTATATCGTATTAGAATAAATAATTAAAGATTTACTGGTTGAAACTCATAGTTTTAATTTGGCATGGTATTTTTTCATTTGTACAAAAGTTCGAACACTGCTATTAGAAAAATCTACATTTCAGCATACAATGAAAATGTTTTTCTGCACAAAAAGGATTCCCAAAGGACGGCTTAAATGCCCGCACATGTTTTTCTTTTAATCGAACACTAAAAATTCAAACCAAAACCATTTGAACTGAGTCCGTTTTTTAAGGGTAATTTTTCGAACGTAGACAAAATGTATTTTTTTTTCAGCCGAAAGCAGAGGAGTAGGAATTGATTTTTTACTAATAAAGTTGATAATAATTTTAATGTTTTATATCGTATTCGAATGAATAATTAAAGATTTACTGGTTGAAACTGGTAGTTTTAATGTGGCGTAGTATTTTTGAGCAATCACGATTGCTTATTGCTTTTATTTGACTGTTTTTGGCCTCCTATCATTTTATTTTCCCACCGCCACCCTCCGCACCATCACCGTCGACCGGCTCCTCACGATGCTACTCCTATAGCGAAAACCGTCTGCAGGTTGCATTCATGTCCTACACACACGCGCATACATACACAACTATACACGCACACATACACACACGCACACACGAAAACACATACACCTACACACATACACACATACAAACACATACACACACGCACACACATACACACACACACGCATACATACAGACACGTACACATACACACACACACACAAAAACATACACACAACTACCCACACATTCATGCCTGCACACAGACACAAACACATATGCCTACACACACATACACATACCCCCCCCCCACATACATTCGTACACACAACTACCCACACACTTATGCCAACACACAGACACAAACACACATGCCTACACACACATACACATACCACCTACACACAACACACATACCCCCCACACACAAACACACACGCCTACATACACACACTCGTGATTGCGAAAAACATAATTTGAATTCAAGATGTCAAAACTCAAATTAATTTTTATTTATTTCATTTGTACAAAAGTTTGAACACTGCTATTAGAAAAATCTACATT
This sequence comes from Uloborus diversus, assembly GCF_026930045.1. Lineage (NCBI taxonomy): Eukaryota > Metazoa > Arthropoda > Arachnida > Araneae > Uloboridae > Uloborus > Uloborus diversus. Next base: position 117,181,662 of record NC_072738.1, read on the forward strand.
TCAGCATACAATGAAAATGTTTTTCTGCACAAAAAGAATTCCCTTGAGGTATATCTAATACTTTTTTTTATGCTTACATTATGCTCAGTGATCTGGACGGAGTCAAAGCTTAAAAAAAATTGAAGAACACCCTTCGATTAGCAGTCAACTTATCTGAATGATAACTGTAGCCTGCATAAAAGAGTCGAAACACCAAATAGCATTCCCACTGCATTTTTTTTATTACGTGTGTTATCTGTTGGATGTTATGAGTACATGTAATGCGTAATATTACCGTAAATTTGCTATTATGTTGGACAGTCCGAACTGGCCCGAAGTTCAGACAGTTTACAGCCGAAAGCTCTACCGAAAAAGAAAAAAAAAAACCCACAGGTAATTTATTATTTTTTTCCTCGCCGAGAAGTGTTTTCATTTTTAAAAAAAAATTACAATTTGTTATCGCAGGTTGTTTGAACCGTTATGACTTAGATGGCAGCACGTGCTCATCATTTAACAGCACGGTTAAAATACAAAATAATTTGAACTAAGTTCTTTTTTAAGCGTAGCTTTTCAACTGCAGTAAAAATGTAATACGCTATTTGTTTTTTTTTGCAAAAAGAAGAAAAATATATATATTACCCTTTAAATTGAGGTAGTATTTTTTTTACTTGTACAAAGAGTCAAAAACTCATTAGAAGAATCTATATTTCAACATACGATTTATAATATTTTACTGAACAAAAAACAATTCCAATGTAGTCTGAAATCTTAAACCTGATACTTACATTTTCGCTTACATTATGCTTTATTTTTCTTCCCGGAGTCAAAGCTTAAAAAAAAAAAAAAAAAACCTTACAATTGCGTATCAATTTAGCTCCGTGTCGCATCAAGTTATCATTACAGCTAGGAGCGTTTCTACCTCATGTATTCCCTCATATTTGTTATTTATTGTTCATGTAATGCGCGATATTTTTCTAATTTTTTGATGCAGATGGTCCGGACGTGGGCCCGAACACGCATTCTCCTGGTTACCAGTCGAACGCTCTGCCGATCAAACTATTCAGCTCTGTCGGTCCTCGTGCAAGTTAAAGTTATAAATTTAACCGAAAACCTCATTCTGGTTCTTTAAAACAGGTTTTTTTGTCCGAAAAACAATTTTTAAACCGTGGGTCTATTTTTCGTCAGTAGCCTGCACGATATGCTTTAAAATAAGGTGTAAATCAAAGAGATCGATCAAGAATTGAGGAAAATCTCGCGTAGAAACCAAAAACAGGCTACAGAAATAATATATAAGGATTATTATTATTATTGATATTATTTGAATTCCAATTCAGGTCGTGTTTAATAAAATATCGTATTAGCACCACCAGAACTTTAAAACCAACTTGCCAGCATCTTACGCAAAGCTATTAGCTCATTTGTGGAAATAAATTTTCACAGTTCACGTCGTTAAAAAACGAAAAAATGGCTCATGGGATACTATTTACGCAATCATGAGGAATGAAAATTCAAGTCAAAATTTAAGGTTTGGCACCATATAAATGTACGCGGAAGAAGTGGAAGTAACTCTAAGAATAGTCGTGAATTTATGCAGAAAATGTAGCCAATTTTAAAAGTTCTGTTAGGAAGGGTATGAGTAGCCTTTCCCTACGCTGCTGGCTTTCCGTTTTCTCGGACCTTGTTAAAAGACCCAAGACATCTGACTGTCCAAGACTGTCCAAGACTGTCATCTTATATAAATTTGTTAACAAGTTAAATTTTTAAGCATTTTTGATTTTTTCCACTTACTCCTGTAAGCTTCGTGGCATACTTTGTGGAACGCAAGGAATTATATATAATTTTTTAGTTAAAAAAAAATATTGACTAACGCATTAGCAAATATGTTAGCTTTGAAAATCTATGTATAGATTGACACTAAAGTTAACCAAATATGGATGTAGAGCAGATTTTTTTTGCTAAATAATTGCCTTTTTTTTTAAATTTCATTTTAAAATTCTGGTTCTTTCTGCTTAAAGACCCATCTTTTTATCGGAAATTGTTCATTCTATTGTAAATATAATGCTGACAACATATTTTAGCATTTTTTGCTTTCTAACCATTCCAGAACTTTAAATATAATTCAACGGCTGAATTAAACGCGTTAATGAGCAAGGTTTATTTAATTGAAATCAATTTGCAAAAGATATTGATTATGTCAGGTTGCAATGATAATTTTTTCTAATTCCATTAAATTGTGACATATATTTTATGAATGCAATACGAAACGAGTAGTGTAACAGTAGTAAAAGGGTAAGGTAAACATACCAGCAGTGACCAGTACTTTAGTTGTGGCCACTTCAGGCTTTGTATTTGAAAACAAAAATGAACCCTACTTTGCAAATATGAACCTTGAAGTGACCACTACCGGTGTGTTCACCTTAGTGGATGCATTTTCACTTAAGCTTTTTAAAAAATATCGCGAAAAACTTGTGAAAATAGATAAAAGTTGATTTTGTGTGTCCACACGTTTGGATGTTCATAAATATGCACATATGTTAAGAGAACCCTATTAAAAATTGATCCCTAACCTTTTAAAATAAAATTAAGGTTAAATTCTGAGTCGTAAACATTCGTGAATGCAATTCTAATTTTACCTGAATCAGTGGTGCCTGACCTTTTCAGCCCGGATGCTGCAACTCATATTAAAATAATTTTCGCGGGTAAAACATATGAAGTAGTGAGAAGCAAAGGGATGCAAGCAGCAAAATTTGAAGATAACCAGTACAAATGGTAGGTGAACCTCTTCTCTGTCTTGGTAAAAGAGATTGTACTAGTAGCCCTGGTAGGTGCTGCTGTATATCATGATTTAGAAAAAAAATTCAATGAAAGCCTACCTAGGATCTGATCTTTGAACGCGTTTTACTCGAAACTTATATCAGTCCTTATTGCATCCCTTTGCTTCTCACTGCTTCATATACCAAACTTTCGAAATACTTCAGTTTCTCTAAATAATATGGGAAAATATTGAAGGGAAAGAAAATTACTGATCAATAATTGTTATTTTTAGTTTTTTGATGCTTATTTTATCAAATGCATGTTTTTCAGAAACCGATTTCTGACTATTTTGCTCCAAGTTTGTGACAATGCCACTAATCGTGCCATTCAATTTGCAACATTGAACAAAACCACATGGATCAGATTTGCGGTCCAGATGTGACCCGCTGGCAGTGTGTGACAAAAATCAAAAAAAAAAAAGAAAAAAAAATATTAAAATTCTTCACAGATTCATTTTTGAACACCAGACATTTAAGGTTGATAATTTTATTACATGGTAAAGCGTAAATGATTAACTTGTCGTTAATAGATTTCACTTTTAAACAAATCAACTCTTGCACATACGTATATTAGCTCCCCCCTCCCTCTAAAAACTCTGAAATTATATACACACACAAATGCAATACATAAATGTATTGATCTGCTTCACTGAACTAGAACTTGATTTTTAACACTATTTAACATGTAAAATGCGAAAAAGAAAGAAAAAAAAAGTTTCAATCACAAAGGCATTTATTCAATACTTTTTAACACGTTTGTTTGACAATACATTGTTTCGAATACTTTTTTGTGTGAATGGTGAAATGATTCTTTTACATGCGAATTATCTGTTTTGTAAAGACTTTTTATATCATAGCATCGAAAGAAAACAAAACAAAGGCAAGGTAAAGATAAATGATCATTCCTATTATCAGCATTACTACAGCATTACTCTACGTGTAAATTTTATTTATTACGCAGCTGTTTTATATCTGATATGCTCCTGGTTTAGAGATTGAAAAAATGAAATCGGTATTTACTTTCTAAGATCAAAAATTATTTTCTTGATATTGAAAGTTTTGGTTGAGTTGGAAGTTTTTCTTCTCTTTTTCTTAAGCATATATGGTTATTTATAGCTTTCCTACTATTAAACACCAGTTCCTTCATTTACGTGACTAAAATAATTTTATTATCAAAGTATTTATTTACTGCTATTGTTTCTTTTGCAATTATTTACTGCACAGTTTTTCAGATTCACTGTAAAAAAAAAAAAATCCGATTAGTCACTTATTATTTCCGAGGAACGTTTCGGGATTTCACAAGTTTCCATCCACTGTGAGAATTAAGTGTCAAGATGTTTCCTGATTTGCTACAAGTTGCATCAATGTAGAGTTTTCTATAATCTTCAGAGTTTTACCAAGGAAGCTCCAAAAGCATTGTCGCAGCCACGTCCAAAGCTAGAACAGAATTGTAAGTACCCTTGCATTTCGCTTACCAGCAATTCTTGCAAAACGAATCAATTCAGAAAACCATTCGCTCCTGCTGAGAACTTAGTTAACCTTAACGGGCCGTAGCACACAGCTGAAGCCCATACACTTAATAAATACATACACACCAATACACATAGTTCATCTTTAAATTAGTAGCTAAAAGTATTATTCACAACAATGAGACTACATTCGTGTAACTTGTAACACATTAGGGAACTTTTTGACAAAAATACTTGATTTTCAGAGGAAACCTATAAAATCCCGAAGCGTTCCACGGAAATATTCAGCAACATTACAGAATTTATTTATTTACAGTATGTATTTAAAATGCAGAAAATGAAATTCAGCATTCGACTTATTTTTTATCAAATTTATCAATTTAAGAAAAAGCTAGGGAAACACGTTACCGGTTTTTAAAGAGTACTTAATGTTTCTGACAAACAATAAACAAAGGTTTGAGTGCAATTGCAGAAAAACTACTAAACTACCAATTCAGCAGACTGCATTAGATTTTATGAACGGGATAAATCCTAAGGAAATAAAGAAGATAAAAGTATTCCCCTTCCTTAAACAAGAGAGCATTCTCGTTCAGAAGATATATTGACCTCAACGCAATATTTCTTGTTGTTGATCCTATCAAGCTCAAGGCTTCAAAGTTGCGCTTCCTTCCGCTTTCGAATCGGAAATGTTAACAGATGAGAGTTCAAAAAATTCTTTTTTTTTTCTTTTGTAGATGTTTTTTCTTCTTTGCTTAAAAATTATGTGTTGTTGTTGTTTTTCTTCCAAGAAAATGTTGTCTCTTTTACTTAAATGTTATTGGTGTATCGCTTGTCGTTCCGAATGTGCCCCCTTTTTGATAAATCAAGGGGTTTCTTTCTTTTTTTCATTTATCAACTGGAAATGACGTTACTATTTTTCCTGAACCATCAACAGATTTTGATGTGAGCAAATATGAGTAGGAGGAGCGCACAAATGATTCGTGTATCGCTCGTTAATATTTCGAATGTGCCGTCTTTTTGATAAATCAAAGGGGTTTTCTTTTTTTTCACTTATCAACCGGAAATGACGTTACTATTTTTTCTGAACCATCAACAAATTTTGATGTGAGCAAATACGAGTAGGAAGAGCGCGCAAATGATGTCACGCTTTAAGAAAGAGAGTTCGTGAAATTTTGACGGGGAGGAAGAGGTTAACTTTACGATCAGACCTAAAGGCAGAAAGCTTCTAAGTTCAGTTGAACTTCTTTAAAACGACCACGGTTAGTACAAATTTCCCACTAAAACGAATATACTGTAGTTGAGTTTAGTTTGTTTTTTAATTACATTGAAAACGTCTCGTATACATAATATGCGAGATGTAAAGAAATACATAATATGCGAGATGTAAAGAAATACATAATATGCGACAGTATTAAAATTAAATTTAGTAACCTTTCTGAAATTAACCTGAAATCTTTGCAAATACAGTATTGTGGCAATTAATTGGGAAATGTTATTTTTTTTTCACTTTATCACACGTAAGCGAACGAATAAGAATTCAAATTCAACTCAAAGTTCAAATAGAAGTTATTATCCAACTAGTAGCTGTTTGTACGCATCAGATAAGTAGCAGGCATATAAATTCTTCCGCCAAGTGGCTGGAAGTTGGCAGTGTTAGTTGCTCGCCTGTTGTGGGAGTAATTAGAGTAATGGATATCAGCCCTGAAGCACGTGATAATGTGATTACACGTAGAGAAAACACTTATAAAACATTAGAATAAATAGACAAATTATGTGGAGTGAGTAAATCATGTGTCGGGAGGATATGGCAGCGGTTTAAGACAACAGCAAATGCTAAAACCAACTGTATTGGAAAATGCGGCCGAAAAAGATCAACTTCGGCTCGTGAAGACAAAAGTTTATATTCATTGAGTGTTATGAATTTTCTATTAACTAGTTTTAATCTGTCCAAGTTCATGGTGGCAGCTGGTGTTGACATTGCACCTTCAACAGTGAGATACAGGCTTTTAGAACGTGGGCGGAAAGCACGTCGACCGTACAAGAAGCAACTTCTCACGCCTCGCATGAAGAAAAAAAAGGCTAGAATGGGCACGAAAATAAAAAACATTGACTGAGACGGGACTGGGGAAAGGTTTGATTTTCTGACGAAACACACTTTGTGGTTCCGAGATCCAGGTTCGTGAGAAGGAGCAAAGGAGAACCACTTCGTCTGCACCACATTAATCAAGTAGCCAAGTATTTACCTAAAAAGATGTTTTGGGATTGTTTAAGCATTTAAGGAACAGAATATCATCTTCTCGTAGAAAGAATAATCAACAGTGCCAGCTACGAGTCGATATTTACCCAAAATGTGCTTCCAACCATGTCTAAACTTTGACCGAACGTAGATGGCGTTTTTCAACAAGACGGCTTGCGATGTCACACATCGAAGCAAATTGTCAATTACTGCTCTAAAAACAAAGTCACTGTACTGGATTGGTCCGAAAACGAACCGGAATTAAATCCGATTGAAAATTTGTGGACTGTCGTTAAAAAAAAGTCTTAATAAGTTTGACTATACTGCGATGGAAAAGCTTATTTCGTGTGCTATTGACATATGGTATAAATACATTAAAATTAAAACTATATGTGCCAGCCTAGTATATTCTACGCCAAAACGTGTCTTTGATGTTATTAAGTCTCGGGGAGATCATATTAATTAGTAGTTTCAAATGTATTCATAAAAAAACTTGAATAAAACCAATTTATTTGAAAAAAATTGCATTTCCCAATTAATTGCCACAATACTGTAATACAGAGCTATCCCCGGTTAAAGCCAGTCATGTCTCTGAATTTTTCAGAGAGTACTTAGGTAGGTTTAAATGAACGGCTAAGCACCTTTTTGGTTTGTGAAGAAGGCTCCAAAAGCATTCTTGCAACCTCGGCCAAAGCTAAAACAGAATTGCAAGTAAATGTCAAATATCTTACTTGCCAGCAATTCTTGCAAAGCTACAAACTTCAGATACTTACATCTGGTTCTTACTGGGAGCTAAGACAGGCTGATCCGAGATCAAGGTGAAGAAAATACACTTAACAAATACTCTCAGTTAATTTTTAATCTGACTTCTAAAAATATTTTTCCCAGCAGTGAGGAGTCTGCATTCGTGTAACTTGTAGCAATCCAGGGAACTTTTTTACAAAGATTGTTGATTTGCACAGGAAAAAGAATCCCGAAACGTTCCAATGATATAACAAGTGACGTTTCGGAATTTTTCGAGGACGAGATTTAAGCTTTGAAACAATATAGAGCTCGTTAAACTTTGTTTAAAAAATATACACTACTATAATCAATATAAACAATGCCTAAGGCTGAAAAAAATAAAAATAAAATCATTGTCACATTCTAAATACCACAATATGCGAATGATTAACCGAGTTTGCGCTTCATCTTCTTTCTTTCGAGTTTCCAATTTTCTCAATAAAAATCACGGTTTTCTTAACGAAATCTTGTTTTAGCATCGATGAAATACGTGTCTTGTTGTTTTAAACTTGCAGAAGCATTGTTTCTGAAATTTAGTAAGAAGACATGTCAATGTAAGCATAACTACATGACGATCAATAAGCATTCATTTTCCGCAATCAGTAGTTTCTTAAACCTTTTATGAAACTACAGCAGATATTTGCGGTATAAACTAAAAAATTTCTTATCATGCGGGTTAATAACGATGCAATTTATGTCAAAACAAGTAAACTATTTTCATACTTGGTGTTGAGGGTTGTATTGTTATAATCTTTTGCTCTGTTCGGAAAACTCTTTCCTAAAAATATCGCACAATAAATTTCGAAGCGCATATCTGTTATCTTGTCATATTTAATAACGTGGTTAAGTTACTTAATCACAACGACAATCAAATGACGTATTCATATATTTCTTTAGATTTAATAACTCTACACTAATAAATATGTTAAAAAAACTAGACCTGATGAGTAAAACGCAGTAATATAATTTGCAAAAAAGTGTAAAAGTTATCAAATAAATTTGATGGCCTTGTGCCAATGAAAGAGGTCCTACTTTTTCTCAACAAGTAGAATTGAGTTCGTTCAAGGTCACGCTTGTTGTTATCAAAACCAAACTGCAGTTTGAATTTTAGTCTTGTCTATCGTACTTTGAATTTGGTTTTCCTTTTCCGAAAATGTTTTTGTATCACAAACCTCAGAGATATAATTGATTATTCAGTAGCTCGTTCTGAGCTCTGGGCATTTACTCAGAAAAAAAATAGCCCTGTTCTATAGAGTTTTCATTACATGAAAAATTTCCATAAATTACTAAAACAGCGTTGTCAAAGCAATTGAAAATTGCAAAAATATTGCACTCATGTATTTCAGTTGCCAAAAATATATGCATCCTCCATTTTCAATGCAGAAAAATACTGAGCTTAAGGCGTGATATATTTTTCAGAAGGAAAAAAAAGCAGTGACGTGCTCTTCGTGTAAAATTTTGAACTTCGCTCTTAGTAATATAGGATTACAAAAAAAAAAAAAAAAAAATACCGAGTCGTAACTACTTACTTTTGAAGTTTGAGCTGTTCTTTGTTACAAAACTATGACGTTCATTCTGGTGAAGTCTGCTACGTCATAGCTTCAATGATTTCAACTTTTTTTTTTTCCAAAGTTTGGTAATCAGAACAAGTAATTTAGCTCAGTGATTTTTTAAACGTAAAATTACACTTTAAGAAAATTTCGAAACGTTTCCGATTACATACACCCAGCAACGTTCCGGGATTTCATGGATTTTCACCAGTTTCCTGTGAAAACCAGGTACATTTAAGAAAAGTTTCCTGAATTTTTACAAGTTTGATAAATGCAGGCTTTTCACTGTTGGGAACTATATTTTTAGCTACCAGTCGAAAGATTTGTTTATCGTCTTTATTATGTGTTTTACTTTTCACTTAGCTATGGCCGTTCCCCTAACGAGGAGAAATGCTATGTAAGGACATCTAATGCACTGAGATCATTAATGGGTTCAGGAAGGTGCAAAAACGTTTGCTAAACGCATACTTAGGTTACTTTTTTTTTTTTTTTGAGAAGTTCTTTCTTCATTCCAGATACGTAAGTGATAGGTATCGTTAGGAAGGTTTTTGAAATCTTCATTAGGATTCGAGATACGTTTCAGGAATATTACTTAACTTTTAGCCGGAAACTTTAATGTTTTTTACCAGATATATTATTGACAGAAATTAGGCACATTAGATGCAGCTTATTTTCCCAACACGTTTCTGAATTTTTAGTGTACACAAGTGATTTTTTTTAAAACTTAATATGCGTCACTCGCAACCTCATGTTGCACTGTAAAAAAACTCAGAAACGTTACTGAATTTTTCCGTAGAACTTTTCGGGATTTCTCTATTCCCCTTTTCGGGTTTTCATCTGTTTTCCTGTAATACTAAGTATGCTTGCAAGAAAGGTTCCTGAATTGCTACAAGTTGCACGAATGCAGACTTTTCACTGTTATAAAAAATATTTTTAATTACCAGTTTAAAGACTGAACGTGTGTATTATGTGGCTCTAGCTCGGTTAGGCCCCTTCCGGATTGACTAAGCTTCCATTGAGAGAGAATAGATTAGGGTCCATCCGGATTGCCTAAACCTCTATTGAGGGATACTAAAGTCAATGGATGGTTATAGCAATACAAGGCGAGGACTGAAGGCAAGGAGATGCTTGTTTCTTACTTTTAATTCTTTCTTAGCCTTTGGCATCGTTGCATATATGCTTCTTGAGCTTTCATTGTAAATCAGAAAGGTGCTAGTCAATAACATTAATCTTATTTAATTTTTCCTGAACGTTCCCGAGAAATGACTGGCTTTAACCCGGGAAAATTCCAAATTATTCACAATGTTTCAAGGATAACTATAGAAAGGTCACATTTAGCGAAAAACGTTCCTGTTTTATAAAGATATGTTACTAGCAGAAATTGGAACCATTATTTTCCAGGAACATTTCTGAATGGATTTTACAATGTAGGGTAACGGCACCAGTAACAGACAAGGGTCCAATAACAGACAGTTAATATTTTGGATTTAGATAATGAGAATTTTAGGCGCTTAAAGTTGATGTTGCTCTAGCCCATGAATATGGTGTTATCATTTAGTGCTATCATCTAGTGTTATCAGAGTGAATTTTATGAGCCGGTTGGTATTTACAAGGCAGTGGTGGAAGGTTATAAACAGCCACCCCGATGGTAGCTGGTATTTCATGTTCGTTTAAATTTAATAAGGTTTTAGCTTCAAAAATAAAAAACTTTTGCACATTTTGAAGAGAAAAAGAGAATTTTGTCCATCAGACATCCTTTTCTGAACCTATCTGCTACTGGGTATCATCAGATTTTTCGGCATCTGTTACTGGGAGTCGGACCGGTTTTTCGAAATTGAGCAAATAAAAATTGAAATAACTAATTCAGAGGATCTGGAAGTGGCCAAACGTTAGATCCGACTCATTTTCATAAGAGAAAAACAGTTTAAAAAGTCTGAATACATTAAAAGGCCTAGAAAACTGAGTTAACTTAAGAGCATGTCTTAAGCATGTCTGTTACTGGTGCCGTTACCCTATGTTCCGGTTCTTGTAACTCATGTGTAGCTTATTACTCTCAATGCTTTTTCTGCATTAAAAGAGTGGTACTTGTAAACCCGAACTTATTTTGCTAATATTTTCCGTAAAATCAATGTTTTTTCATTGGGTTCTTTGGCTTAAAAGCCGAATGTTTTCTTTCTTTTCATGAAAAACTATATTTTCTCTCACAGGATTTGGTTGTTTAGTTTTTAATCTTTATGATATTGAAGCTTTCTTAAATTTGGCTTAGCTCCCTTATAAAACTCTCTCTCTCTCTCTCTCTCTCTCTCTCTCTCTATATATATATATATATATATATATATATATATATATATATATATATATATATATTTATATGATGATATGAAATTAATACCTTTAATAAAACTGATAAGTTATATCTATAAATTTTCCAAGCTTTAACAATTTGTCGTAAAGAGGCGTACTTTATTTTTGAAATTGTATGTTCATAAAACTGTGAATTTCTTTTTCTTTTCTATTGAATTCCCTGTAAACGTAAAATATTTGAAACCAAGAAAATTTTTTCTTACTGATTACATAATGGCCTTGTCTTCTTTCTATTTATTTTAATCTCCCATAAACTGAATTATTTTCATTTGTGATCAAAAACATTTTATCAGTTTCTTCCAATTCTTATGGATTTGCGCCAAATCTTATAATCCTCAATAACTTTCCAAAAGGCAATTTACTTTTTTTCTGATTAATAATCTTTGTGTCATATACATAAATATCTTCCCACTCCTTTCTTTAATACTTATAATGACATTTGTTGCTTTATGTATTTGTCTGACACATATTCAGTTTAAAAGAAAAATAGTGGCAGGAGAAAAAACATTGATATTTTAAATCTTTCGCTACGAATTTCTACGAAATCCTCCATCACAGTTGTAAAGTTTGTATCTTTATTATTCGATTAATACTTTTTTATTTTACCAACGGATAAAAGGGGGGGGGGGAGTCTGAATAAGAATAATGATTTTCTTTAAGAATTACGCAGTGTACTTTGAAAAAAAAAACAATAAAATCCCATTGTTCTAATTTCAATAAGCACTAGCTTTTTTTATAATCATATTGCAGCAGTGTAAAATAGAAATATTTGAGCTATGCAAAGTAACATATTATGCTTCTAACCTTGAAACTGATATTACCTGCGCTATCAAATATCTTCTTCTTTTAAAAATATTCATCATCTTAAATATTTATATAAATTTATATATAAAAAAACAGTTTAAAATAACGTTAACGTACGAAATACATTTGTAGCATATTTCTAGTGATAATATGCAGGGGAAAGTGTTCTAAACTACCACGTTGGTTCTAATAAGGGCTTTTAGCTTTCCCTTGATTAGTGCTGACTATAACTGTACAATCCTTATATATTATTTCTGTAGCCTGTTTTTGGTTTCTACGCGAGATTTTCCTCAATTCTTGATCGATTTCTTTGATTTACACCTTATTTTAAAGCATATCGTGCAGGCTACTGACGAAAAATAGACCCACGGTTTAAAAATTGTTTTTTCGGGCAAAAAAACCTGTTTTAAAGAACCAGAATGAGGTTTTCGGTTAAACTTATAACTTTAATTTGCGCTATGACCGACAGAGCTGACTAGCTTGATCGGCAGAGCGTTCTCTTCGTAACCAGGAGAATGCGTGTTCGGGCCCACGTCCGGACAATCTGCATCAAAAAATTAGAAAAATATCGCGCATTACATGAACAATGAATAATAAATATGAAGGAACACATGAGGTAGAAACGCTCCTAGCTGTTATGAAAACTTGATGCAACACGGAGCTAAATTAACACTCAGTTGTGAGTTTTTTTTTTTTTTTAAGCTTTGGGTCCAGGAAGGAAATTAAAGCATAATGTAAGAGAAAATATAAGTATCAGTTTTAAGATTTCAGACTACATTGGAATTGTTTTTTGTTCAGTAAAATACAATAAATCGTATGTTGAAATATAGATTCTTCTAATGAGTTTTTGACTCTTTGTAAAAATAAAAAAAAAATACTACCTCAATTTAAAGGGTAATATATATATTTTTCTTCTTTTTGCAAAAAAACAAATAGCGTATCACATTTTTACTACATTTGAAAAGCTACGCTTAAAAAAGAACTTAGTTCAAATTATTTTGTATTTTAACCGTGCTGTTAAATGATGAACACGTGCTGCCATCTAAGTCATAACGGTTCAAACAGCCTGCGATAACAAATTGTAAAAAAGAAATTTTAAAAATAAAAACACTTCTCGGCAAGAAAAAAAATTTAAAATTACCTGTGTGTTTTTTTTTTTTTTTTCGGTAGAGCGTTTGGCTATAAACTGTATGAACTTCGGGCCAGTTCCGACTGTCTGACATAATAGCAAATTTACAGTAATATTACGCATTACATGTACTCATAACATACAACAGATAACACATGTAATAAAATAAATTGCAGTGGGAATTCTATTTGGTGTTTCGACTCCTTTATGCAGGCTACAGTTATCATTCAGATAAGTTGACTGCTAATCGAAGGGCGTTCTTCCCTTTATTTCTTTAAGCTTTGACTTCGTCTAGACCACTGAGCATAATGTAAGCATAAAAAAAGAATTAGATACACCTCAAGGGAATCCTTTTTGTGCAGAAAAACATTTTCATTGTATGCTGAAATGTAGATTTTTCTAATAGCAGTGTTCGAACTTTTGTACAAATGAAAAAATACCATGCCAAATTAAAACTATGAGTTTCAACCAGTAAATCTTTAATTATTTATTCTAATACGATATAAAACATTAAAATTATTATCAACTTCATTAGTAAGAAATCATTTTCTACTCCTCTGCATTCGGCTGAAAAAAAAAGAACATTTTGTCTACGTTCGAAAAATTACACTTAAAAAACGGACTCAGTTCAACTGGTTTTGGTTTTTAATTTTAAGTGTTCGATTAAAAGAAAAATAAGTGCGGGCTTTTAAGCCGTACAGGTTAAAGAAGCCTGCTATGGGAAAATGTTGAATATTCAAAAATAAAAACACTTATTTTTTCAACCGAAATTATTACTTCTCTAGAATGTTTTTTTCAATCGCTACGTGAGATCTTCTTCATTCTTTAATCAAATTCCATATTTTACGAATAATTTTAAATCGTATCATGCTGGCTAATGACAAAACATAGACGCATAATCTTATTATTTTTTTCGGCGAAAAACTTTTTTACTGTGTTTTATTACGCATTACTTCAATGAATAGCAATCGAAAAGGAAGGCACAGTTGCTAGGTTTGTTGGAGCGTCGTACTGTTCATCAGAATGGCGCCAGTTCGAATCCGGGTTACTAAATATATCTTTAATGTTTCTTTTTTTTCCGTCAGATGCTCACATGGGCAGGACTGTATTTGCCACAACCTGTTTTTTCACATGCAAAATTACTGATTTTTCACGTGTCACTCAGCCACACTTTTAATGATATTTATATTTGGATTGAAAATACGTTCAACCAAAAGGGGAGCGATGATCAAATTATCACAACGTTGTATTTAACGAGGTTTTGTTACTGATGTCTTCAAATTACATGCCTTCTCTTTTGCGCTTACTTTTTTCGGTTTTTCTACATAATATTCTTTACTTGAAATTTTTAAAGAGCGAAATGCCTTATGAAACGATTCGAAGTACAGTGCGGAGTTCCGCACGGGTCGACTAGTACATACATATTACAGTGCCGGCGAAAAAAAAAACCTTTAAATTTGATAGGAAATTAAAAGCTTTACATGCAAGCACCGCCAACCCATTGAAGAAGCGTCACTGCAATCAAGAACGGAGTGGTTTGTTGACTGTCATGTTTCCCTCTCCTTGCAGTCCAGCGCTCGAGTCTAGTGATTACCACTTGTTTCCTACTCATGCATAATAGTCCAGGATCTGACAGCACTTCTGTAGGAAAGTTCGAGTAGGGAGAGTTTCTTTTCAAAAATGTTAGTAGGTGTCCTAGAAAGTATTTTATACTCGGGTGGACATCCGACACCTGGTCACTTCTCCTGCTATGACGTCATGAAAGATGGCGACCGCTCGCTCTCATAAATGCTAAGGAATGCGATAGGAACATTGAGTACGGAGAATTTTTCTTCAGAAATGATTAGTAGGTGTCCTAAAAAGTATTTAGAGCTTATGTGGACATCTGCCATTTCGTACATTTTTTAGCTATGACGTCATCAAAGATGGCAGGCGCGCGCTTTCGTCTCCATATAAACCCAAATTTATGTTAATACTGAACAAACAAAAATTAAAATTTGGCCAGTAAGTTACAATTAGTGTTTTTAAGGCGAATAGCAATGTATTTTTACTACTGCTATAATTTAATAACTATTTTTATTTTTTTGTTGCACTTAATAAAATAATACGTGAAAGAGGTTGTTACAATTTGGTTGCAAACCCGTACTATTACACTTACAGAAAGAGCAACAGGTTATTTCATTTGCTCTACAAGTACAGGAAGATTTGGCACATTTCAAGCAATTACATGCTCTAATAAAATCAGCTGGAAATCTCTGTAAGTTCTTTTCTGGCATCAAATCATCAATCATGCAAAACCAAATTCACAATTATCTAAGTCAACAGTAACATCGTCAATACAATGGCGTTGTAGGTATGTAAGTGGCCCTTAGCACTTCTCCTAGTAGGTGGCAAGTTATCAGTGTTAATATTTTTCGCATGATGATACAGCCATAACCTAAGTTCATCTAAAGCTTTACAGAATGACCCTTTTTGCAGTACTTGCACTAAGTATTCTTCTGCAGATTTAAGGCTTTACTCTATATAAATCCATTCAGATGATACGCCAAAACTCTCCAAATACCCTACAGATGCACAATAAAGAGCAGATTTTTTGGTACCAAATTTACTTGTATAATCGATCCAGATAGTGCGTGGGTGGCAGGAAGAACGAACATAAGTTTTCATCTATTTTTCGGTGAATATCATTAACAGATAAAAATCGCGTAGAATCACCAACTCCAGTACCCGAACATCAAATCGTTGAAGAGTAAGATAGTGAAACAAAGCTAACACCATTATATCAGTGTCGGCGCTAACAAAAACGATTTAGTGAACCCACACAGGGATGCACGTTTTGAATAAATTAACATTCTGAAGTCAGCTTCCTCTACTGTCAGACAGTTTAATTCTGAGTGATTTATCTGTTTTCCACTTTGCAAAGATGTACAGTTAAATATTACATCATCCTCTTCATCACCATGAACCATGAAAGGCACTAAAAGTGTGGTCGGTATTATGTGGTGTTTGAGTCAAAGAAGCTGTCACTGTATCAGTATTTGCAACATCAGTTTGTTTCTTTGAAGATCCCCAAAAGCTGCTTAGTTGGACAGGCAATGGAATATCTTCTGAGATTTTGACCACATCTATAACGATGCTACTACCTTGTCTATTGAACAGATGCACAATAAAGAGCAGATTTTTTGGTACCAAATTTACTTGTATAATCGATCCGAGATAGTGCGTGGGTGGCAGGAAGCAACGAACATAAGTTTTCATCTATTTTTCGTTGAATATCATTAACAGATAAGAATCGCGTAGAATCACCAACTCCAGTACCCGAACACCAAATCGTTGAAGAGTAAGATAGTGAAACAAAGCTAACACCATTATATCAGTGTCGGCGCTAACAAAAACGATTTAGTGAACCCACACAGGGATGCACGTTTTGAATAAATCAACATTCTGAAGTCAGCTTCCTCTACTGTCAGACAGTTTGATTCTGGGTGTTTTATCTGTTTTCCACTTTGCAAAGATGTACAGTTAAATATTACATTATCCTGTTCATCACCATGAAAGGCACTAAAAGTGTGGTCGGTATTATGTGGTGTTTGAGTCAAAGAAGCTGTCACTGTATCAGTATTTGCAACATCAGTTTGTTTCTTTGAAGATCCCCAAAAGCTGCTTAGTTGGACAGGCAATGGAATATCTTCTGAGATTTTGACCACATCTATAACGATGCTACTACCTTGTCTTTGAACCCTTTCAGACTTTTTAGGAGAAAATTTGTGATAACTGTCAAAAATGTAATCTATTCTTCCACATTTCTTCGTGATGCTCCCTATGTATGACGAAAAAGCTGAAACAGCTCCACCAAAGGTTTTACTTTCATTTGTCATAACCTTTCGTACAGAGTTCATGACGTCGACTATAAAACAGGTTTTATCGTCAGACTTGAACTACGTCTATCTGAAAGAATCAAATTTCTGAGAAGTTGGACGAGATTCAAAAAATTGTCCCAGTACAAAAATTGCTCTGACATTTTCCTTCCTCGGCTGACAAACCTCCCCAAGTCCGAGAAGAGTTTTTCCGCATTACCATCTACATCTATATGATCTGATTTTTTCCCCATGCCAGAGAAATATTTTGCTGAATGTTCTGTAAGTTTTCAAACTTTGTAGCGTAGGACTCAATGGAACGTTCTCCAAAAAAAGATTTCACCTGCAATCTGAAGATGGTTTCTCCCAACATGAACATATCCTTGACACCTCTCACATAATTCTTTCCATGTAAAACCGATTGTAGCAAAAATACTCCAAACACTGAACATTCAATAAACACATCGGATATTCCACTTCCTCGAAGATATTTACCTAAACAACATAGCACAATTTTAGCCATATGGAATGCACCCATCACCAGTACAATATTGGAAAATTTATCTGGATTGCTAAGGTGCACTTCGCGTGTAATAGCGTATACACCTTCGTCACAGGTTACTGGTAAATAATTTTGATCCAACTGGTCAAGAACACTATTGAAATTCAATAGAGCAGTGTAAACTGTAGCATGCTGATTTACTCGGTTTGGAATCACTGGTAGAAATCCGACTTGTTGTTGCTGCATATTTTCATCTGTACAAAGTGCATTAAAAGCGCTCCAGGATGGGACAAGCTGTTCAAGGTTTTTTTCTTGTTTACAATTCTCGTAATCAACAATGACATCAGAGCTGTGTAAAAGAGGTTGTGTATGAGAGGTGTGTCTGAATTTTCGTATTTCATCTTTTCATTCTCATCCATTCTAAACAAATCTGAGGAAACTTCATAATCGCTCGGAAGATCAGGACGTTTTGCCGGTTTGAAATATAATTGTATCTTCTGGCATGGAAGTAGTTCTTGAATTGCTTTCAAACCTCGTGTGATACCAGTTTCCGATAAGCATGTTTCAACTGATATGTCTTGTTGTTTATCTTGGAATAGTTCGCACACAGTGTCATGACAGCCTCCTATACCGGATAAAGTAGATTCTTCGTAGTCAAAGTTATCGAAAGCGCCAACCGTATATAAATCAGTCTTAAAATGACAGGGCATTGGCACTGCAGTAGGAGATTATTTAAGAGCATATTGTGCAAGATTATGGTGGTGACGAATGACCTCACTGTAGCTGACACTGGAGCCGAGATGATTCAAGCTTGTTATCAATGTTTTACTTTTGCATTTCTGATGTATTTCTTCGCCCATCATCATATGTAAAGGGGTTTTTTTTAGTTCCACGATGCATGTTATAGTACATTATTTGTAATAACGCTTGTGCCTTCAGATACCACTTCTAAGAATACTTCCTCTTTTCTTCCTCTTCTTGTTCATTGTCAAGTTATTTCATGGAGTTTGGATCTATGTCAAATAATGTACTGAAAAAGTTTATTAAAACATCAGGTATTTTACTTTTAGTCCAAGAGCTTTTGCTTGCGCTTCACCAAATTTATCGCTGAGCTCGAAATCTAGCCCCTGCAATGCGTCTCTTAGTAGAATGGCGCATTTTGTTACAGGATTGCAGCTTCTAAGGACATCTGCTACTTCTTCTGTGTGAAGATTCACAGAAAAAAACATAATCGGTTTATTTGCCTCTTTAGGTTTGGCGAAAGTAATGTCATTTTGAAAGTAATCACACAGCATTAGTTTAAGCTCCTTGTTGCTGATTTTGATGCCCTCATATTAAACTTGTCTCGAATGTTACTGAGCGTGTATCCGTAGTCTTCATGCAGTCCAGATTCGATGTCATGAGCTATAAGCGAAAAGACTGCCACCTTTTCTGAAACTGGAGGTGTACTGTTCTCATCTGCTTCAAGTTTTTTTTTTGTACTTCAATAAATATCCAGAAATACAAGTGTTATGGCACAAAAGATCGGCGCCGAAAACACTTGATACATCCTCCAAATCACAGGTGCCGTTGAAAACATCATCTTGTAAGTATAATGTGGCTTTTAAAAACTCCTTAGCTCTCGGATACTCACTTATTCTGTTCTTCTCGCAAATGCGATTATGTGGTACATGGTTACAGATGATACACAATTGTAATTGATGAGGAATACCTCCTGTTTGAGGACTGTGATGACGTGCACACTTCCTTCCAGATTTCCTTAAACTTTCCTGCACATTTGACTGAGCAGTAATGATGCCGTTATCTTCATCTTTTGATATTTCCTTCTCATTTTGAAGCTGTAAAAGAGGTTTCTTATGACACCATTGCTTATAAGCATTATTCATATGGCAGTACAACAACTCTTCCTCACTTAACGCGTTCAAACGCTTAGTAACTATGTCATTTCGCAATTTTGCAGCGGCCCTGTATTTTTCACGACCATTTTCTGTACTTATCACACTATTGTCGCTTTTATTACACATAATGAAAGTCTTTTCAACTGGTTTGAGGTCTCTAATGCTGTCTTTTGACACTCTCGACAATTTAATAATATCCATATCTCAATTTTGTTTCGATAAATGACGAACAAAAGAATCATTCAGATTAACAGAGTTTCATCATTTTAAAAACCACCCTCTGTCGCACTCATAACACATCATATAATTCAATGGCTGCCAACTTACTGCTTCGAAGAATAACAACGCGCTCGAATGTTACGTCTGCGCCGCCTATAGTGGAGCGCCTAAGTGGAGCGACTAATAAACATTCTGATTGATTAGTCACACCAGGTAAAAATGGCAAACAAACATTTTTTTACGTAAATAGTTTTTGAGTATAATTTTATACGGTTATTCAACGATTTACAGTTGAGAAAATAATTTTTTAAAGAATGAATTTTAAAAAAGGAAAATAAATAAAAATCAAGAAAATAAATTGTTTTCAAACTACTTTTTCGAGAAAACTTTAACACTGTAACTTAAAAGTAAAATAGTTAATATAAATTAGTATAAAAATGTGCAAGAATCACGCAAAAAAGTCAAGTATTAAAATAAATATGAGCATTTATGTGATCGAGCGGCCGCCATCGGAGTGGGAGTCGAATATCCAGGAGTCAAAGTCAGTCATGTTTCCTCCATGTATAAATATTTGCAAAGCTACGAAGTTAGAGACAAAGTCAGAGTCGAAGTCAAGGAGCCGTAGTCCGACTAATTTTCGGGCACAGGAGTCGGAGTCGGAGTCAGTTGCCCTAAAATTCTCGGAGTCGGAGTCGGGAGTTTGTCGTCACGAATTATTTCCAATAAAATTTGTTTGAAGTAAATCCGCCTTTAAGTGCGGAATCTACATTGACATTCAGTTTCCCTGTAGGCGCTAATGTTAACGAATTTGAATTATTCAAAATTGAATGGAAAATTATCAAATTAAAAAAATATTTTATATACAAGTTTTTCATCAAAAGCGTTTACCTACTAAGTTTGTTTGAAGCAAATTCGCCTCTAAGTTCGGAATTGCCTTGAATTTCCCCGTAGGAGCGAACATTAAGTTTTTTGAACAGTTCAAAATCGACCGAAAAAATAGTTTAAATCAAAGAGTTAAATATAGGAATGAGGTATCTTCACCGAACTTTTTCGAAAAGAAAAAAAAAGTTCGAATCGGACTATTCACTCAAAAGTTATTATGGGGGGGGGGGGGGGACAGACCGAAATTCTACCCCATCTCAATACACTAATTTCCAATTTTAAATTTTTCGACATTTGTTTAATTATTTCTTTTATTTTTGACTTTTTTTTTTTTTTTTGCTTTTCGCGATATTTTCAAGTTACATTAAGCATCTTTCATGCTTTTTTTCTTTTTTCTTTGACTTTTACTGGGACAGTAGGCTAAAAAGGGGTGAAACGCTTCCTCAACGTGTTGGTGGTGGATTTCTGTGACATTCGACAGATAAGTCAGGGCAGTGTCGACAATAATGCACAGAAAAGATGACGATTATGCATGAAAATAGAGAAACTTTTTTTCTTTACAACGATGAAAATAGACAGTGCTGTATATTAATAAAATTGATGGGAACCTTACTTTTGGACCGACCCTCGTATTATTGAAATTCGGCTCATTAGATCGCTGATAACTTTTTAAAAGTTAAAGATATTTAATTGGAAATTTTTGAATAGTTGCAGAATCTACTTTGGCTTTGGATTATGAAATTTATAAATTGCTATCTAAAAATGAATTACTTTAAGCATATTCACATTTCCAAAAAAATTTAATCTTTTAATTTCAAATTTTATTATTATCTTTCTCTTGCATGCTGTCAAATATTCTGAAAGTTTAGTGACGTTTGAGGTAAAGCTCTGCGTGTTATGAGCCGAAAACTTTCAGATAAAATTCGTATTTTTAAAAGAAATGCTTATATTTCCGTGGGTATAAGAGATACATTCACGAAAATATAAAAATAAATTCTACATAGTTTGTACAGTGCTGGAAAAAAACCTCTACATTTGGTTGGCAATTAAAAACTTTTCAGATACATGCAAACTTCTTGTCATGATTTTACTTGACATGCTCCCTAGTGATTTGGCCGAATACCGAATATCCGGCCAGGTTGTGGCCGAATGTTCGTTATTCGGCTAAATCACTTGGAAGCATGCCAAGTAAAATCATGACAATGAGTTTGCACCTAAAGTTTTTAATTGTGCACCAAATGTAAAGATTTTTTGCCGGCCCTCTACACCAAAATGAAATATTTTTTTAACATAATTGACGGTTCATTCTTCTGTAACCCAAAGGTACCCCTCTCCCTTCCAAAGCAACAGCACACCCCCTCATAAATACGACAAATACCTTCAAAAATCCGGAACTTCCAGAAAAGAAAGAAAATATCTCCTTAAAGATCCTCCCCCCCCCCTAAAAAATCAATAGCGTGGTTTGCGCCATGACCCATTCCTCCTGTGGAGCAACCCCTATGTAAGCAAATTCAAAAGATTTTCCAAATACCTTTGTTCAAATTTCCCCTTTTACTCTATGAGCTCTTATCAAGTTACCTTAGTACAAATGAATTTAGTAAATATCGCATTTGTTCTGCTTACTTTACACAAAATTTTGATATACTTCACGATGCATTATCCAAAATTTATATCATAAAAAAGAGGCACTTTTTCTTAAAAAATATATCTACATAACTTTTTAAATGGGTACAGCAAGTCGTTGTCCAAAGCCGGGTTGTCCTTGTTTTGGTGTTACAGATGTGGAGGATGGGAATATGACATTTGTTCAAGTGCAGGAAGAATAGATAAAAGTTTTGTATGACATTTCTTATTAATTACTTTTTTGTAGGAAGCTAATACTTGCTTAGTTCTAGAAGGAAGTTTAAAACAGTATTGAGCACACGTGTGTTTTAATTTGGAATATTAACTTTTATTTGTATCATCTGTGAAATGTTTCTTGATGCATTTTTGAATTGCACCTGGAAAACTCAAAGTTTTATATGAGTATCACTTTTCCCCCAGTTGTCCGAAACGTAGGTCTAGTGGTTTAGACAAATAGTTGTTATTTATTTAGAAAAAGTATTTTTCAACCTTAACCAAATATATTTTTTAAAGCAAGCAACCTTGTTCTTGATAGTCCAAGCAATATTTAAAAAACAAAATAGATTTTGACTTTTCCTTACTTGTTCTATTTTTCAGGTTAAAACATGTCTGCGTCCTTGTTTAGAAAACTTTCCCTTACGAAGCTACACAACAGCCTAGACAAATCTTCTAACATGATTTCCTTTAAATCCAAGCCTTTTCAGTAAATATTGTAAAATAAAATCATGTTTCAGACAAACGGGAAGTATTGCTCCGTCTCAGGATGCACGTGACTGAAAACTAAATTTTTGTAATTTAAAATGAACTTTATAAAAATTAGATATTGCGATGAAGACCTGACAAGAATATGAATGGGACTGGGAAGTGACTGACGGAAAATTGATTGTGGATGGCTAAACGTACTTGAAGTGAATGTCAAGAAAGGTTTTTTTCCTGCAAGAAAAACGATAAGCTTAGCTTTCCTTTTCCTTATAAATCCTAGCTATTTTTTGATGCTGCTTCTCAGACCAAATAGCTTAAATCGACAGAAAAGATTTTTCTGCGTAATATGTTTTTCCGTAAATAAAACAAATGCTTAATTCGTTATTAAAAATGCAGAAAATTAAACATTAAGATTTATTTTACTAAACTGTTGAATTTATCATCTCGAAAAATCTACTTTAATGCAAATGCACGCATTTAAAAATGAAAGGATGTTTGCTAAGCATGTTGATGTATCCTAATAAATCACTCTTACTGAAAACAAGCAATAAAAAATAAAGCTGTTTTTACTAAGCTTTAAAATTGATCTTTTGTATTTATGTATCCTAATGCCCACAAGTAATTCTACTAAGACATTTTATAAGGAATACAGATTATAAGTTTGTTTCTTTTGTCGTAAATAGTAACCGAGATTGTTCTTCATAAAACTTGAGCTTTAAGAAATGCCCATAAATCTTCTTTTTTTTCTTTTTTTCGAACTTGTATAAATTGTTCTGAAACCAGCGTTAACTTAAAAAATCAACAAAATACTGTCATTTGGCCAATAAGTTCAGAAAACGAAATTAAAGCCCAAAACTAATGGTAAATTTCGCTTCCTTAGTCTATATTATGGTGCAGTCAACACTGGAAAAACAGTTCAAACCTGGATTCAACCACTAATCCAACTGCATTTATGTTGCCTCGAACCTCTTCCAAATCAACCCGAACTGCTGTAAAGAAACCCTTTATGTAGGTAAAGCGAAAGACGTGGCCAAGGAAATACTTTATGTGCTTTTGGCCCCATCTGACTCTTCCCCTATATTTCTTGCACTTGTCAGACGAAAACAACAGATCTGGAGTCTGTGATTTGACATTCAAAGAACCATAACTTATTTGTTACAATATCACAAAGCGCCATAATCGGTGGTGCCCCGTCGGACATGGTTCATTGCCAATAAATGTTTTCGATGCACATCATACAGAACATGGGACAGGATATGTAAATTACTTGTCACTCAAATGATTTTGTTACCCCTTGGTAGTAATTTCCTCCAATTACTTAAGACGGAGACATGAATGTCGTAAATTTTGTAGGATTTTGGAAATCTTGGAGTAATGGAAATATAATAACAATTAAGACATGTTTTTAGTAGATCTTTACGTCTGATCGAAAGGGAAAAATTTGGAAAGTAAGAGCAAAAAATCGATAAATATGATCAACGCTTCAAAAGTTAATGCGTATTCAAGTTTCTTGGGGTTGAGAAACAATAGCTTACACATTAAACCAAAGTTTTTGGATCCAAAGAAACCTAAGATAAATTTCCCAATAGCAGTGCAGTTGGCTCTGCATTGTGCTGGCGCATGAACAAGAAATTAAGCGAAAGTAAGTTCAAGATAAACACTGAAAAGTTTCTGTTCTGAGACAAGTAGAAGTTGGCGTTTTTTCAAATTTAGGCATTTTTCTTGTTTGTTTTCCGAACTTAAAAAGTTTAGAAACACTCTTAGTTTCAAAATCGGAAGATTTACCCAAAGGGACTTGGAAAACCATCCTTCTCTTTAGTCCTTCAGTCTTCTTAACTTTTGAAGGAGGAAAAGGAGAAAAAAGTCAAAAATAACTGAAACTGGAAAGAAGTACCACTCTTTTATACTGTTTATAGTTCAAATAAAAACAAATAAATAGACAAAAAATGAGTTGGTAGTTTGAAACAAAAACATAAGAAATATGCTTATGAGATGAATGAATTGTGTCAGCTAATCTTTAAATTATAGTTGCAGCATACCCTTATCCCCCCATACCTCCCCCCCCCCAAAAAATAAAAAATCTTCTATTAGTTTATTTTTAACTATTTTGTTTTGGATACCTCCAATAAATGTTTCACATCTTTCAGTTCCATACCGTTAAAATACATGCAATATGTATTTAACTATGCATTAACATTATCTAAATCCATTTTAACTTACGAATCGGATAAATCTCAATGGAACTGTCTGCGCTAAATCTGGGAACAAAAAAATACTTTTAAGATTTTAGTTTTAGGATAATTATTCCAGCAGTTGATACATCTTTTACTTTAACGCCCATGAAAAAATTATGAAAAAAAAAGGCGCTGAAAATAGAGATTTGACGATAAATCTTTACATAAATTGCTGAGGCTTTGAAAATGCGACTTGCTGATAGGAAAAATGTCATATTGCACCCCCGATTTTAAATTTCCTCCTTGTAGCTTCACCTGTTTGACACTAGGTGTCACCACCGATGACAAGTCTTGTTAATTGTGTTTAAAAACACTATTAATTTTTTCAAGCTTCATGAGTCTAGTCCACTGCGTTAATGTTTGAGCGCACTTAATCTATTTTTTGAAAACGAGGGTTTTTGTAATACTATACGTAAATGCTCTTTTTGCATAATTAGAATGATCTCATTTAGTTGTATCTGATATTCTTGTTTAGGGTAAGCTAGAAACTAAATTATCTGAGTATTTGCTGTGTTATGTTTACGTTACGGGGAGCAGGAAACTGCACCTTTGAAGAGAAATAGTTTTATTTTCAAGGTAAAAATATGTATCAATACACATATCTTCAAATACCTTATAGCACAGACGCGTTTCAATGAAAATTATTTATTTCTCTGTAACCACATTCACTTTAATTCAATTCAATTTTAATAAATGTGACGTAATTTTACGACGTGCAAATGGGGATCATATGCATATTCCCGAGGTGGCCACATTAAGAAAAAAAAAATAAGCAAACTAATGCAGAAAGGTTCAGTTGAGTGCTTCAACTGTAATTTTTAAGATTTTCTAAAAAAATAAAAAAAAACTAATTTGAATTCTGAAATTTTGAACTTAAACTATGTTTTTCGCAATCACGAGTTTCGGCAGGACCCTACTCATTAGAGTTATTGTTTCTAGAGACGGCTTCTGTCCCCTCAAGCCAGCTCTCCTTCTGGGCGTTTACGCGTGTATAGTTGTGTGTGTGTGTGCTGGCGTGTGCGTGTGTAGGCGTGCGTGCGTGCATGTGTACGGGAGGCTTGTGTGTGTGCTTAGATCTGCGTGTATTCGCATAGGCGTAAGTGTAAGTGTGTAAAGGCGGGTGTGTGTGTGTGTGTCAGCATGTATGTGTGTGAAGACACGCGCGCGTGTGTGTGTGAGTGTGCATAAGCGAGCATGTGTGTGGGACATGCACGCCACTGGATTCCGGGGGACAATGGTCAGGACCAGAGGAGACGTGCCTGCAAAGGCCGACGGGCGGTGGTGCTGCAGAGGCCCCTGGCCCAAGCTGAAAAAGGCACGGAAATCAAAGACGGTCAAATAAAAACAATTAGCAACCGTGATTGCTCTAAAAACAATGTTGGATCCAAAAAATCTTTATTGCAACGTCTTCGTACTTTCCATGTATTTAAAATTTTTCTTTTAATTTTACATTGTTTTATTCTTCTTAGTTAAAAACAGTTAGCCAATAATGTTCTTAAGCGATTTCAACGCATGGACCACCTTTGGAACTCTATGCTTCTAACTATACATTGTAAAAAATATTCAGAAACGTTCCTGAAAAAAATTGGTAGCTGATGTGCCCAATTTCTGCAAGTAACAAATCTTGCAAAAAGCCAGGAACGTTTTCTGCTAAAAGTCAATAAATTTTTTGAAGAATTGGAAAATATGCCCTGTTAACACCAGATATGTCTTGAGACGCTTCACGAAAAATTCGGGAGGTTTAATTAATTTTCATTAGAACCTTTCTGATTTACCACGCAAGCTCCAGAAGCATTCAAGAACCCATGGCAGAACTGCAATTAAAACCAAGCATATTCCTTGCCGGCATTCACTGCCTTAGTTGTCTCATTGGGAGCTTAGTTAATCTGGACGGAGCGTAACTGAATTAATACCGATACGCTATACGCTAAATAAACACGCTCAGTCAATTTTTAAACTGGTAAGAAAAAATATTTTCACGACGAAAAATATTTTTTTTTTCAGGAAATATGCTTCTCAGGAAATGGATGAAAACCTGTAAAATCCAGAAATGTTTCACAAAAATAACCAGTAACATTTCGGATTTGTTTTTAGTCTATTTTCCACAGCTACAAATTCAAATTGTATTGAAATAGGACAATTTTATCTTACAAAAAAATTGCACTCGATATGTGAAACTGTTAAATGTACAATTCAACATAAAAAATTTCAGCCAAATATACCCAATCAAATCATTAGAAACATCATCTAAGCTTAAGCATAGCCACCTTTGCCCTACTTACCTTATATTGAAAAAAAAATTCTACAGACGCTTGTTACTTCAAAAAACATTAGCATCCCATTTTTTTTCTTCTCTCTGTGTGCTATTAAAACTTGTTCAATATATCGTTACCGAAGAAAAATGAAGCTTCTTTCAGACGGTGCTAGGATATTTCTGTGACAGATGCTTCTGTCACACTATTGGTTAGGAACGACTAGGTCAGCAACATATTTTGTTGCAAGCTGTCAAGCAACAGATTTTTTTTTTTCATATTTACTTTCCGGAAGGTTTTTAATGGATGCCTAATGAATATAGTCTTAGTCGAAGGATTAAAATTCCAAGAGTCGGAGTCAGAGTTTGTTATCCCTCTAAGTCCACAATTTTCCCAACGCTTCCGGAGTCGGACTGGTATTGGAGAAAATGAGTCAGAGTCGGAGTCGGAAATGGTAGTCGAAGGGTTACATCTACAACAGTTGGAGTCGGTTGCTATCCCTCTAGGTCAGGGGCGGATTCAGAAATTTCTGTAAAAGGGGTCACGTTTCAGTGGCTAGCAAAACCAAAGAAAAACAAAGTATAATTTTTCCTATCTTCAAAATATAGGATATATTGCATATTAATTAACATTTTTTTATGACAAATAATTAAATTATCTATTTATGTATTTTAAAAATAATTTCTATCGTGTAGTTTTCAGTGCTGTCTATTATGCTGCTCACGTTTAAATTATAAATGTATTCAAATAAATTTAATTACAGATTTATTATACAGGATTAGCATAAAAGAATACCGATTAAATATATATATATATATATATATATATATATATATATATATATATATATATATATATATATATATATATATATATATATTTCATAAAGTATTACATTTACCACTATAAATGATACATAAAAGAAAAGATAAACTGTGAAAGTTTTCTTGAACGTAAGTAACTAATTAAACGTGCTCGTTCTGCTCTAGCGCAGCCAGAAATTCCTTCCGGAAAGGGTTTTTTGGTCACAACAGTCGTTACACGTGGATTAACTACTGCATTAGGATTGGTAACAGTGTTAAATCGTCTGCAGAGTGCTTTTATCCCCAAACGGAGGGTTTGGGGGGTAAAAACATTCTTTCTACCACTCCGCTGAGCCACTGACGTTTTGCAGAGCTAGATTGGCTGTGCAGGTGATGATGATTTACCCTTTATGCGTCAGCAAGCCCCAAACCTAACACCATGTGATTTTTTTTTTTTTTTTTTAAATGAGGTTTTGTCAAAGACAGTGTTTAATACACCACCATTGCCTGCAACATTGCAAGAACTGAAAGATCGAATATGTGTAGCATTACGAAAAATTGACCGTGAAACACTCCAAAATGTATGTTGTAGATGCGTTCCGCGTTACGAAAAGTGCACACATCGAACATTTGTTAGTGGAAAAAAAAAAACTTTCAAGTTAAACTCTATTTTTATGTGCCATTTATAGTGCTAAGTGTAATATTTTATGAAATATAAAATTTTAAAACCAGTATATTCTTTCATGTTAACCCTCTGTTTAATGTGTTCGAGATAATTTTTGTTTCTATGGAAACAAGAATGGCATAACAATGTTGCATCAAAATGTAATGCAAGAACGATAAAATAAGTACAAACTTGTAAAACCAGATGCATTGCAGACACGCGTTTCGAAGTTTGCATTGTACAAAGAGTAGAAATTAAAGCAACAAGTTTCGTTTTTTTTTTTCAAGTTTCGGTTTCCTTTTTTTTTAATGTTTGCTCGTACCCCTTTAAATTTTCCACCCAAAACTGAGTTTAACTTTTCTTGGTCATTATTTCAGTGTTTAAAATAAATTCCTTTACATTTTCTTCAATTAATTCAATCAACACACAGTTACTAAGTTCAAGAGTAATAATTCCAGGTAAAGAAAAAAAAATATTTTTTTTCACATGAAAAATGACAAAAATAACAAAAGTACAATAAATGTACAACAAAAGTACAAAATTAGTTTTAGTAAAAATATGATTTATTTATTGTATCGACTGGCACATAACAATACAAAGCAATGTCCGTGAACGATATGCCACTCCAAACTATCTCCGATATTTTGTTTTAGATAATGAAGTATACTTTCATTCAGATTTCAAATATTAATAGAAATTTAGCGAGAACATTAGCAAAACCAAGAAAAACATGAAAAATGCCAACATTGCGGGCACGGGGTCCCATACCATATACATTTATCTCTAGATATTTTGCAGAAAAAAATGATTTTTATTAAAATCGGACATAAAAATTTGCTTACTAGCATTGACAAAATGAGTAGTTGCATCATTGACTAAAAACAAACTTGCTAAAAATTTGCTTACATGCACTGTAAAAACGATTCAGAAACGTTCCTGGAAAATAATAGGCAGCTGACGTGCCCAACTTCAACCAGTAACATATCTTGCAAAAACCAGGAACGTTTCCCCGATAAAAGTCAGTAACCTTTCTGAAATATTGGAAAAACTCTCCTGTTAAAGACAGCCGTGAACCTTCTAAAAATTAAATGATTTGAGTAGAACTTCCTTGATTTACTAAGGAAGCATTGGAGCAACCATGGCCAAAGCTACATGAAAATTGCTAGCAGGAACCAAGCATATTCCTTGCCTCGCAGGATTGCAGCTACCCAGTGCCATATTTGCCCCCATTGGGAACTTAGTCAATCTGGAGGGGCCGTAATCAAGTTAAAGCCTATATACCTAATAAACACACTCAGTCAATCTTTAAACTGGTAGCAAAAAATATATTTTACACCAGCGAGAAGTCTGCATCCGTGCATCTTTTAGCAATTCAGGAAACGTTTTTACGAAAATACTTGATTTTACGGGGAAATAGGTGAAAAAATCTGGAATCACGAAAGGTTCCACGGAAATAACCAGTAACGTTTCTGAATTTTTTTTACAGTGTGGAAAAAACGACGTTACTTTCCTGACCCCTAATTGTCATTCAAAAAAACCTTGATAAAGCTATAAAAGTAGCTTTAAAACAAAGCAAATAGTTGAATTTTCTTTAGTTATTTTTTCTGGAAAGATGAAATATTTAATAGCAAGTAAAAGTACTATATTGAAATAAAGTTTTGACAAAGTTTCTTTTCCTACCCGTAAGAGGTTATATGATTTGACGACAGGCCTGAAACATGTTTGGAGATAACTGCGAAATCATTGCTGTCAAATGTGCAAATACAGAGACTGCGAGACACCACTAGATTTGACCTACTCTCATGGAATTTCATAAAATTGTTACCGTGTATGAAGAGCAAAATTTGTAAAAAAAAAACGTGAAAGTACAAATTTCTACCTCGTTCACGTGATTTAATCAGGGTTGCCAGGGGTTGAAAGGTGCCTCAAATGAGTAATTTATCCGCATCAAGTTTCCGAAAATCGTTATCATAAATGAAGAGTGAAAGACGGAAATAAAACGCTAAGCGAAGGTTGCCTACCTTTTTCCGGTCCCTAGACAGGGTTGTCAATGGCTAAGAAATGACCAAAAATGAGGAATTTACCCTAATCGAGTTTCCAAAAAATTGTTATCATAAATGAATATTAAAAGCTGTAAAGAAATCGTTACAGTAAAGTTGCCTACCTTTGTCCGATACCAAATCAGGGTTGTCAGGGGCTAAAAGGTGACGAAAAAATGAATAATTTACCATCATCGAGTTTTTACATAAGTTATATGAAAGAATGCATGTAAAAATATTACAAAACTGCTGGTATAGGGTTGCTTAAGTAAAAGCGTTTAAATCATAGGGTTGCCGCTATTCAAAGTTTCAATATTGAAACTTAGGGCCTTATAGGCAACCTTACTCTAACGTTTTCTTTACAACTTTTGTAAACTCGATTTGGGAAAAATTACTCAATTTTGGGCACCTTATAACCCCTGTCAAGAATGATTACTTCAAACGCAACAGATAGGCAACCTTACTTTAACGTTTTCTTTACAGTTTTTACTCTTCATTTATGACAAAAATTTCCGGAAACTCGATGAGTGATAAATTATCTCACTCACTGAAAACCTTTTATCACCTGACAACCCCGATTAGGGAGCCGAAAAAGTTAGGCAACCTTACTTTATCTTTTTATTTTCATCTTTTACTCTTCATTTATGATAACGTTTTTCGGAAACTCGATGAGGGTAAATTACTTATTTTTAGGCACCTTTCAACCCCTCAACCCTGATTAGTTCACGTGAAGAAATATAAATTCTTACTATCACGTTTTCTTTTTACAATTTTTACTCTTCAGATATGGTAACAGTTTTAGGAAACTTGATGAAGGTAAGTCAAGCCTAGTGGGATCTTAGACTAAGAGGAACTAGAAGATATTATCCGTTTAATATGTTTAATTCATATTTTAAATAGACTTTAAAATGTGTTTAAATAATATAACTGTGTATCGTATTACTTCGTAGTATCCGGCATGCCGGAAAAAAGCGAGTTGGACCAAAATGCCGAAAAATTCGAATTTTTTGATAATTTGAGGGGAGTTTTTTGCAACAAAACAAAAGTAAATTTCCCAATTCAGTTCCAATCACAAAGCAAACCTCTGTAAGAAAAAAAAAAATAACTCCTGAAAGTAACCTTCTTTCAAAAAAAAAAAAAAAAAAGTGTATTGCTAATAATATGTATGTGCTTGTTATTTATGGTAAGTCATTATTAAAGTATTTATTATATGCCAATATAGTAATCAATTCAGAAGCAATCATCGTTACTGAGATTTGGTCATATTGTTTGGAATAAATTTTTTTAGTTTCCTTTTAGAGATGTAAGTTTAATTTTATTTATAGAATAGCTATGGTGAATTTTTTAGCACTGATTTAGGGGCGGTAACTTACTGCTTACATGCTTGTTTAGTTAGTTTTAATTTATTTTTTAAAAATTATTCATTATTAAATAGTATTTTTCTTGTTAAAATAACAAATGACATTATTAGTAAATATTTTTACAAAACTAAACTGTTTATTAATACTAATAAGATATGTATAGAACTTACATTCATTTTTAAGCTGAACATATATATTTTTTATAACATTATTTTTTTCCCCAACCTCGATTTTTCTGGCATGCAGGAAAGGACCAGGCAAGTGTCATTGAAAACCTGATGACCCCCGAATTTTGCGGCATGCCGGATAATGCGAGGCAATACGGTAACAGCAATAAAAAACAATAAAAATACTGAGAAGTTTGGGTATAATAATTTGGTCACCCTCTTATGTCAGAATTTTTTTTAAACTACCAGTCAATAGATTCTTTCATTGTAATACTATTGAAACTTTTCGTGCACTGAACCGCCGTCGGATGGTTGCTGCAAATGGCATTTCAAACACAGCGCTGAGTGATTGCTGTTAAAAGATCAGCAATAACTGCTGATAAGTCGGATGCTTTTCGTAAGTGCCATAGGGCCCCTGTACACCCGGCGTATAACCGCGACGCGACTGATTAGCACCCGCCCTCATTAGCACTTTGATTGATTACCCACAGTAAGGTTCCCTCAGCTTATGTTCGATCATTTCAAACGGCTTTTTGGTGTAACTATTTGAGCGCTCAGTCGCTGCTAGTGTCCCAAGTGGAGCTTGTCGAGTAGAGAGTTTCCTTTTGAAAACAGCTTATCAACGTTTAAACATTGCAGTTAAAGCAGCAAAAACTATTGATATAAATTTGATTTTCATTTTCATTTGTGTTTTTTGTACTGTTGTGCGTTTTACCTTCTAGCCCTGTGTGATACCATATGGTGCATAGGAAGCTTCTTTTTGTGTCCAATAAAGCTGAAAAAAAAAATATATGCTTTCCCAAAAGTGTTTGAAAAGTGTGCTGAACTAAATAAGTATTCTCAGAAATGTTTTGAAAACTGTTCCAAAACGTTTGTTTCGTTTCTAATTGTTCTAAAAATGGGGAAGCATCCTCGTTCAGGAAGTGTCTGGAGATGTGCAGTGTACTGCTATTGAGTAAATGCTTTTTTGAAAAAATAGATTTAGGCATTTTTGTCAGTGTAAAAGTTAAACTAAGCCTAATTTTTAAAGTACATATTACTAAAAACTTGAAACCTTGTAAATAGGTGTTAACTTTGAAATTATTTGAAAACTTAGTTGCATCCACTATATACAATGGAAAATGAAGCCCCTTGTTTGAGATTTATATAACTTAAGAAATCGGAATTTTCTGAATATGAGCGTATCAGAGAGCAAAAGCTTTGAACGGAAACTTACCCGATCGCTGAAGCGAAAATTGATCCTCTGAGAGAGAAAGACGTAGGGGAAAAAATATTTTGCTTCAAAATGACAGAAATGGTTCTGCAATCGATTTCTGAGGAAGTGGTATTTGGAAAAATATACTGTCAGAAAGATAAGAAAAATGTGGGACTTAACATGACTTTTCAGGAATATGAATATATTATTCATAAGAAAATATATAAAGACAGATGGTTAAAATCTAGTTTTCAATATTTAGAAGAGCTTTCTTCTAAATATTGAACAAATAACATTTATAGTGAACAGTACTGTTACGAATTTTGTAAAGTGCTATAGTTTTTACGTTTTTATTTGATTAATTTGTTGTAATCTTGCTTAATTTGGCATTCATTCAATTATTTTTCATTCAAAATTACACAAGTTTATACTACCTTATCAGTTAGCAATGTGACAAGCTTTCTGTGGATTTAACATTTAAGTCTATGGGATTGGCTATAAATAAATGAGGTATCGGAAATCTGGCATCATTTTTAAAAATTTATTTTTGGCGCCGAATTTGGTGAAAAATTGCCAAATGTCGCCAAACTTGGCGACATTTGGCAACTTTTCAAAAATTATAGATCACTGTGGATTTTTCAAGTAACTTCCAGTGTTCCCAATGCAAGATTATAAATAGAGTTTGCTGTGTATCAAATTTCAGTTATCAGTTGACTGTGAACAAGTGAAGAGCTCTGTGCTGTAGCTATGTTTAAAAGCTACAGTGGTGGTAAAAAAAAATGCATCACCCGCGCCGCAAAGGAGAGGAATATGATCCCGACTGCATTCAACACACAGTCAAGCGTCCCGTATCCCAGATGATTTGGGGGTGTATGTCTGATCAAAAAGTTGGTGGGCTTCACTTTGTTTAAGGAACAGTAAGCGCTCAGGTGTATATTGACATTTTGGAGGAGAAATTGCTTCCTACTATCCGGGATCACTTTACTTCAGTTCAAAATCTCATTCTCAAGGATGATTCTGCTTCGTGCCATAGGGCAAAACTGGTAAGTAATAATTTAAAAACCTTTATCCTGCCATTAGACTTAAATTGACATGGGGTTAATTATTTTTTTTTCTCTAAACTCACACGCAGGTTCAGAAATGGAAAAATAAGCATGGGGTCAGCAGTTTGCCTTGGTCCGGAAACAGCCCCGATCTACAAAAACAATTATCGGGTTCATGTTGTTAAATGTTTATTTCATAAGTTTTGCAGAATTTCACATACATTCATCGTTATTCGGTTGACCAAAACTTCTCACATAATCCCATTGTTGTGAAAATGCGAGGGTGATGCAATTTTTTTTTACCAGCACTGTATTAGTCCCGTAATTTTTGCCGCTGTGTTTGTTTTTGATCGTATTGTGAAGTAAATACGTGACTAGCGTTGTGCCTACGCTAATGAATGAATGACATGTGAAAGATTAGGAGCTGTAAGTATTTGAATAAATTTAATCTTTTTTTCTTCTTTTTAAGAAGAAGTCATCATTTTTCAAGAGTAACTAAAGTTTGCCTAAACTGGTTACAATACTTAATTAAAATCAGCAATAATATTTACATATTCTAAACACATACGTCAAAAATGAAAAAAAAATATATATATATATATATATATATATATATATATATCATTCTGACTGTATTATTCACCAATCATTTTCTGAAAAAGAAGAATTTAGTAAAATATACTGTCATGATAAGAATAAGAAGTATATGTGGCAATGAAATTTCAGTCATATGAATGCGTTATTGCGTTATTCGGGAGAAGATAACGTGAGATGGATTCAATCTATACTGCTTTACTTGGTTTCCTACAAATTTTGCACATATCAAAATATTACTTAATTATGAGCGTCTGTATTGTTCAAGCATTATAAGTATAATCACTTGCGTTCAAAATAACAGAAATGGTTTCGCAATCGATTTCTGAGAAAGAGATATTTGGAAAAATATGCAGTCAGAAAGATAAGAAACATATTTTGTCAGAATGATGAGCAACATCTGCGATTTAGCAGGAAATTTCTGTATTATGAATAGAATATTCAGTAAACAATATGCGGAGATCGATGAAATTTAGTGTTTCTACATTTCAAACAACTATTAAACAAATAGCAATATAACTTAATTATTATTACATAAAATTTATAACTTAATTATTTAGCAACTACATATACTATTCAAATATTGCAAAAATAAATGCATGCGTCAAAAATGACAGAATGGGGTTCGCTGTCGATTTCTGAGAAAACAGAATTTGTCAAAACATAACGTCAGAAATATAAAAAAAAAACTGTGACTTAACATAAAAATACAGCAATATGAATAAATTACTCACCATAGAAAAAAAAATCGAGAGTTTTACTAGATTTCTAATTACGTTCGAATAAACCACAATATTGCTTATGACGAACTTTAATATTATTGACATATTGTAAAAATATATGCAGGAGTCGAAAATAAAGGAAATCCACCCGAAATTGATTTATGAGGAAGTAGAGATTGGCAAAACATACTATAAGAAAGAAAAAGAAAAACGTATGACTTAATATGAAATTCATGTAATTACAATAGCTTTTTTAGTTCAGAGTACGTAATAAAAGTTGAATAAAAATTACACTCTTTAACTAGATTTCTTATGAGTATTGAACAGAGAGCAATATTATTTAATTACCAGTATCTGTTTTTGAATGTTTTGTAAAATGCTGTATGAGTAGAAGTACGCCTTGCACTGTAAAAAAATTCCGAAACGTTACTGAGTATTTCCGTGTAACGTTTCGGGATTTCAATGGTTTTTACCCACTTCCTGGAAAAATCAAGTATCATTGTCAAAAAGGTTCCTGAATTGCTACACGTTTCCCGAAAGCAGACTTCTCACTGTTTTAAAAAATATTTTTAGCTCCCAGTTTAAAGATTAACAGAGCGTATTTATAAAGTGTATCGGCATTAGCTCAATTACGGCCTGTCCATGCCGGTTAAGCTCCCTAAAGGAGTGAATAAGTATGGACTACGTTGCTTTGCAGTAAGGCTCCTATATAAGGGGAGCTGACTTATCCGACATTTTGGTTCCAAAATTATCGGGCGAAAAAAATAAACATTTGTACAAAAGCCTCATTGCAGAAAACTGGTGTCCAAACTTTAGGTGTGTTGCCCGATTGATGTTTGATTATTTTATTCTGGGGATGAATACAATTTAATTAATACAAATTAAAAACAAATAAGGTATGAAAATGAGGTTTATTACCGTAAACATTTCCCGATACATTTTAGCTGAATTTGTAAACGAAGTTATCTTTCAAAATTTACCTAAAGTGACATTTTACTCAACTTATCATCAATTATTTTACGACTTAGCAACCAGCGAATATTATGACGTATTTATAAATACTAGAAACGAGGTTGGATCCAATTCTGCCTTGGAACCAAAATGTCGGATAAGTCAGCCTGTCTTTTTCAAGGGGCTCTACTTTGCAGGGTAGTAAAATACTTGTTTCTTACTTGCAAATCTTGCTTAGCTTTGGCCATGTTTGCAATACTGCTTATGGAACCTCAGGAAGGATCCAAGCTGTTATATTATACCTACCTAAGTTTACTCTAAAGGTAGAGACACGACTAGGTTCAAACGGGGAGATTTCTGAATTTTTCAGGAAGCTTCCGGGATAGTTTCAGGAAAGTTACTGAATTTCAACGAAAAACGTTTCTGGATTTTGCCAGGTATGTTACTGGCAGAAATTGGGCACATCAACTGCCCATTATTTTCCAGGAACGTTTCTGAATCGCTTTTACAGTTTGGTAGAGGCGTTGTTAATAGATACATTGAAAACTTTATTTCAAAGTGATTAGTCCCCAATGTTGTTCAGTTGGGAAGAAACGCTGAATGACATTTAAAAAAAGCGATTCATCTTTGCTTTTTGTCGACACATTCGTTTTACAATTGTTTCAGCCAGTGACACGCAAATCGCAGTGTTTTGAGTGTCAAGCTCCCAGAGCCCTTAGCCGTAATGTCAATCCTATACAGGGGTGGTCAGAATAATAAAGACGGCAGAAAAAGTGTTCTGAAAAAATATTTCTGAAATAATTCAGTGAAATAAATACGCAATCTGCCTTTTTAACCTAGACATCATTTAGTACAGTAAAATTAGGCCAAAAAATGGCCAAACCCAAACATCCAAAAAAAAAAGGTCAAACCTATTGCAAATTACTTCTGACCCTTCCAGCAAGAAGGGGTAAAAAGTCCCAGCACTTTGCGCGTCGGGTTTTGGGGGGAAAGGGGGGGGGACGAAATAATTCTCTATTTAAATAAAAATAATTTCTATTACTTAAAAAAAATTCTCAAACCTCGCAGAAACCACTCTATAATAGTAAAATAATAAACTCTCACAGAAAAAAATTCTAATTAACAGGGGTGCACAGGCGGGGGGGGGAATGGGGGGGGGGACTCATGGAGAAGCTTAGCGTCATTGAAATTTTTAAGGCAGTTTTTTCAAGGGGTATTTCTTTCTTTTTTGAGGGCTTTTATTCTGGATGGATACTCCGTCACACTTAAGGGGTGCGTCATCGCTTTTTTTTGGGGGGGGGGGACCCTGAATTTACATTCTAAAATGAACTGTTGCAGTGAAGTTCACGAAAAAATTTCCCTGATTCAAACTTTTCCGAAGTACAAAATGCCACACAATGATATGGTAATGTCAGAATGATAATTCTAAAAGATCTAAGCGAGCTCAGTAACCAAATTATTTGTGATTGGAGTTATTAAACTGTTTAGAGCGCTGGAAAACAAAATTCCTGTGCAGCTTTAAAAAAGTCCAAATGGACCAAAGTTTCCCTACTTCTTGATAAACTTACTTCAACTTTTCTACAATCTTTTGCCATCACCGTAAGGGGGGGACAAACCAAAATTGCCTATAGTGAGACGGGCAATGTTGCAATTCTGCACCCTCTAAGTTGGTGGGGGTTCTCATTGGCAAACACCGAGCTACCTCTCTTTTACGCAGCTGGTTATGTGAATTATGCTAAATATGCAGACATAAACTTGAAACACTATCTCAAACTTTTGAGTACATTATGCGATAAAAAAAATTTTGATCACATCAAACATCAGCTAAAACATCAGCTATCCAACGATCTAACGCAGTGACAAATTCAGGTGGTCTAGAACCTATAGGGATTCAACGATAGAACAAGTCTTGATGAGAGCAATGAGCAATACAACAATAGAATGCTAAATATTTACATCTTTTTGTCTCCCATTTTGGAAATCACAATTCGTCTCTAAAGCTCCCAGAAGTTTCTTCCCTTTCAAGTTGGTAGTGGTATTGCTCGTTGATGATAAGATGAGTTACAATGAGACCTTTAACGTTCGGATAGTAACATCAAACGATATTGAAGGCAAACAATTTTGTGGCATTTGTTTGCAAAGGAGGTAAACAGTTATGTATTTAGCTTCTGTTGCGAGAGTAGTTACTATCTGTAAAGATGTGTAAGCCCAAACCATCTTTTACACCGAATGGTATGAACAGTAAAGATAGAATAACAAATTGTTAAAACCTTCTGGTACGAGTTATGCGCTGATCCTCCATCAATATTCGATGAATCTGGTTTCAGAAGGAAAGAAATCTTGTATCGTTAAAGTGCTATTATCTGAAGCAAAAGGTTCATCCACCATCACAGAACGAACAACTGGTGTCATGTATGAGGCAGTGAGAAGTAAAGGGATGTAAGTGGACATTTTCAAGTTTTGAATAAAATGCGTTTAAAGATAAGATCCTAGGTAGGCTTTCACTGATTTTCTTTTCTAAATTATGATGTAAAGAAGCAACTACGAGGTCTACTAGTACCATCTCTTGCCTCAAGATAGAGGAGAAGTTCACCAACCATTTGTACTGGTTATCTCCAAATTTTTAATTTTGCCACTTACATCCCTTTGCTTCTCACTGCCTCATATGTAATAAATGGAAGATACCTGCTTGGTCATATTTTTGGTAATGATCTGTAAGCTTCAAGGAAATATTCCAGCAATGCAGTGTATAGGTAACTTGTAAGTATGGGAAAGCTAGTGTCATTTTTGACGGGTGCAAAGAAAGCACCACAGAAATATAATCTGCGTCCTGTTACAACAGCCAAGCCTTCTGCTCTAGAAGACTTTCTGCGTCTCAAATCTTGTGCTTGCTCTGAGGGGTTCATTGGATATAGTGAATGTTGTGAAAGTCTGAAAGTGGACTGAAGTGCTCAATTATATGCTCAAACTGTGTTAGACATAGCTGCAACAATAACGATTTTGCTGAGGATCTAGATTCCAAAAAACATCTTGATAACGAAGACGTTTTGTTACAAGATTAAGAGAAATCATTTGAAAGCAAAAAACAGGTCAGCGTAATTTTTCTGGTCATTTAATCAAATGTGCACCATCAGAGAGGGCGGGGAGGATAATATTTTAGTATATAATTTTGTTTTGGGAGATGAGCTATGTTCTTATGGGGTGGACAGTCCTGATTTAATGCATTTTAGATTTGCATGGAATAATACTTCTACTTGAAATAAAAGAGGGGGGGGAGAGGATTTATTTTATTTGTCGGAGGGGGGTGGTGTGCTGTAGCTTTGAGAGGAGGTGCACCATCGATCTTGGAGGATGGACACACTCGATTTCTAAGTTTAACTTAGCATAAAATAATGTTTCCATATGAAATGTATGGAGGGGGGTTCGGGGGTACTGCTTCGTTTTACGGGGATAGGGGGGCTCTGTGGCATTGGTGGGTTATGTCATCCCTCTTGGGGGTCAAACACCTTTAATTTCATGCTTTTAAGTTTAGTATAACATAATATTCTCACTTTAAATTTACTCTAAAAATTCTGGAAAAATACCCAAAACAGCAATTTTTAGATGCCCCCCATTCAAAAACCCGACGCACAATGGGGTGGGACTTTTTACCTGTTCTTATTGGGAGGGTGATAAACAATTTGCACCAGGTTTAGCTTTTTTTTTGGATGTTTGGGTCCGACCCCTATTTTTACTGTACTAATTGTGGAATGCAGAACATTTGAAAATACGAAAAATAAATATTTTTTCCATGATTAAAAAAAAAAAATTGTTAAAAATAAAACTAGACAAAATTATAAGGAATCGACCGCTTTGCTCTGAAACACCCTTGTAATCAATAATATCCCACTTTTTTCAGTCATTTTTATTAGACTTGATGTCATGGAAGTTGAAGAACGTTCTTAGAAACTTTTATCCTGGCTTTTTCGATAGAGAAAATGAGTTCCTACTTGTTTCGATATTGAATACCATTTTTTCATACTTCGGGTGCTATAATGCCTCACTAAGTTTCCATTAAACTTAGATCGAGCCTCTTGTCTAGCCAGTACTTTATTTTCACGAAATAAACATCAAGCAATGGTTCTGAGGTTTGAGAAACATGTAATTAGGCATTATTCTGCTGGAACAAATAGTTCAAACTCGCAACTAACGGTGATTTTGATTTAAAAAATATAGCTCAGTACATCAACATTACTCTCAGAATTCATTTTGTCCTGCACACAAAATTGTGGTATACTTTCCGTTCGTCGTGACTTTTCCTTAGATCATTACTGAGCCGCTTCCAAATGTACGCTTTGAGATTTTTTTTCCTTCCAAGAGATCGTACCAGAAAAAGCAAAAACAATTTAGTGCATTCTAATTAAACGTTTTCTCATCTGAAAACATCTGGAACGCTCAACCCTTGGTCTCTTATGAACTTCTTATGAGAATCTGTCATGACATTACTTTGACATGTGCTGGACCAGGAATTTCTAGGCTTTTGCTCTGGATCATAAAACAGCTTTCTTCAGGGTCCCGTCCAACCGGTTAAAGCAAGCAAAATGGTAGGTACGGGCGACATTGGAGTGTAATGCAATATATGATTGAGTTAACTTGTAATATTGTTTTTAAGTAGCATTACCACAGAAAGTTCAAGATTTCTACACTTGCAGGCAAAAGTTTTGTAATATTTTCATATCTGCCATTATACGACTTGTTTATACTCTTTTGGTACTGTTTCAGTTGGATTTTTTAAAATAAATAACACAAAAATAATCAATTTTTTTTTCTTTAATTAGTTGAGCTTTGTGGCGTACTCCACTGCACAAAAAATTACCTCCTCAGTTAAGGAATCCTCCCCAGTTAAGGACGAAAGAATCTTTCTTCATAAATGTGAAAAATTGTTCTACAGCTCTATACACGTAACCGAAAATTGAACCTTTCCGATTTAAAATAAACTTTCCAAAAATTAGATATTTTGATAAAAAGATCGGACAAGAATACGAATGAGATTTAGGAGTGATCAGAGGGAAATTGATTGTTCTTGGATACACGTACTTGGATAGACGAGGGGAATGTCAAGAGATTTTCTTCTTCTTCTTCTTCTTCAAAAAAAAAAAAAAAAAATAAAATAAAATAAAATAAAAATAAAAATAAAAATAAAAAAAATTCAATAACTTTAGTTAATACTTCCCTTTAAACAGTTTTACGGAAAAATGAGATTCATTTTGAATACCATTTAATGCAAAAAGATAAACCATGAAATTTATACAATTTCCCGGATTTATTCTAAAATAATAATAATAATAATAATAATAATCCGTTATTAGAAAAAATGCTCATGGCAGAATTTAATATTTTGGTGAAACTTTGATCAATTATGCAATAAGTCCTATGCATCCTTCTTTTTTTTTTTGAAACATAAAATATAATTAATTCACTTTTAGTAAACAGGAATTACAGTTACATCGAGGCATGATCATTGTGCCAAATTTTGCAACGATCCGACGTAAACGATGTTTTTGTAAAGGAAAACCCACTTGATGATTTTCGCTTTCCCCCATAGCGAAACGCCTTACCCATATGAGAATTCCCGAGCATCAAAAAACGTCTGTGCCAAATTTGGCAAAGGCCAGACGCAGGCTACATAGGTGAGGAAATCACCCATACGTAAATTCCTGAGCATCAAAGAACCCCTGTGCCAAATTTGGCGAAGATCCGACGCATAAACTGTATAAGGAAAATACACGCATAAACAAACTAACATTTATACATTATCAAATACAGGATGTCCTGAAAAAGACAAGACTGTTTTCAAAAATTTATAACAGCAAAGTGGTTAATAATAATAATAATAATAATAAAAATGCAGAAAACTCATGTGGTGGGTCGTAAGTTTTGTCCCCCAGAGTTACAAATTCTAGTGTAAATTTTTTTCAAAAGATGGCGCTGCAGATAGTAAGCCTCTAAGTTAGAAAATAACTATCGGAATTCACGGAATTTCCTCCGATTGCGACATGTGGTTGCAACCGGCGGCAGGCATTTTGAAAATATTGTTGCGTAATTTTTTTTATTAAAAGCATTTTTCGAAAAACTATGATGTAATTTTCCCCCTCTCTTTGATTTACGGTCTTACAGTCTGCAGTGCCATCTATTGGAAAATTCTTGAACTAAACTTTGGAAATTTCGGGAACGAAACTTAAGACCTACCACATGAATTTTCTGCAAAAAATTTTTTTTTTATCATTAACCACTTTATTGTATTAAATTTTTGAAAACAGTCAGTCTCTTTCAGGGTACCCTGTATTTATATACATATCAATATTCCTGCCCTATTCTTGTGAGTTTTAGCGTCAGCTGTAAGCAAAGGATATGCTTGGAATTTTCATAAGGCCTCGACATTAACTCATAAACATTTCAGTACATGACATAAACTGATGATTTCGACAAAGATTACAATAATTTTCTGGACTAAAACTTTTAATTAGAAGCAATAACCTAATTACTTACCAAACAAATGCAACTCATTTACCTCTTCTAAACTATTGCTCAATTCGTTTTCACTATTGTAACGTAGCTTGGCGTACTTTATGATTACTTCTTCAGTTCAGCATACTTTAATTTTCATTAATACATTTAAAAAAAAAAAAATGGCCATTTAATAGCAG
Source organism: Uloborus diversus (assembly GCF_026930045.1). Classification (NCBI taxonomy): domain Eukaryota; kingdom Metazoa; phylum Arthropoda; class Arachnida; order Araneae; family Uloboridae; genus Uloborus; species Uloborus diversus. The sequence continues at coordinate 117,225,183 of NC_072738.1, forward strand.
GCAAGAAAAATGCATTGCATTATTTTTAATATCCGCTTAAAATATAGCCTACGGAAATTATTCTCCAATAAGTTTTCACTGGGGTTTAAAAATTATTAATATTTTATTACGTTTCTTTGCGCTTACTATACAATAGTACATTTTCAATTCATTGCAAACATGGTTCAAACATTTCAGTTCTTATAAAAAACAATTCTACAACGTATTTTAAACCAAATCGCAAACCTTTTCATTGTAACATTTGTTCAAAAGAAAAAGAAAACGCGTTCGTTCAGTAAAGCAATGATGTTTCTATTGCAATTAAAGAATATCAAGCATTTTCACTCTTATTTTAATGATACCAAGAAAGCCAATCAAACAGCTGCTAACCTACTTCTCCTTTTCTAAGCTAAATAACGTTTAAATCTTTGACGCCCGAACATGTAACTCTTGTTGTTAAGCCATCTAAACGTTAACAGTTACAGCATTTTGATCGTTCAAATAAAGAAATCGTCTGATTAGAAACAGAAGGTTTTCTTTTTTCATACTAAAGGGTAGTGTAAACTAAATAAATATATCTTTCGTTTTTTTTTTTTTTTTCAATAGTTAGATTATTTCACATTCTTAATACTTGTACATTGAAATCGTAATTACAATAGTATCTATTCCTGTGCCATATTGAAAATATTTGGCCTTGATGGCAAGCATACTATTGGTGATTATGCTAATGTAGATGCTAAACATTTTAGGACAGAAGCTGTAAATCACTGTATAATTGTATACATATATTTTTCTACAATGCGAAATTTCGACTTACGCGAGGAGTCTTGAAACTCGACTGTATATAAAAAAAAATACATTTTTCTTTCTTTAGGTACTGTAATTTTCAAAACAAATTTACAGTTCATTTGTTTAAAAAAAAAGGAAGATATCTTAACCATTTCACTTTGCCCCTTATTTCTCTACTCAGCTAAAAATATTTTTACTATTACTCTTACTTTTATTTTCCTAAATCATGTGTACTTCCAAATATTAATTAACACATCATTAAAGAAGAAAGTCAAAGCTTCCTCAAGACATCCGGGAATCATTTCCGTGACGGATAACACAGCCACACTATTGAGTGAGACAAAATGATTGCATCAGCAAAATATTTTCTTGCATGTCGACAAATTATCGCGCTGTCAATTCAGAAAGCATAACAATATTGATATCTTTCAATGAATCTCTTTCCCTTTTCTGGTGATATTCAAAGCACCATTTATGAAATCTCCAGAACATGCAGTACTCCGATTATTCATTATGTTTCGGGTTTAATATTTATTTCTTCCGTTTTATCGTTTATTTGATTAACAATAATGCATTTGTGCCAAAGGGTAAAAATCAATAGAGACAGTGAGAATCAAAGGGATGTAAGTTGACTTTTTGTAAAGTTTCGAAAAAAAAAAAAAGAATTTAAAGTTCAGATCCCCTAAGTAGACTTTCATTGATTTCTTTTCAAATAACGCTGTACAGCAGCACCCACCAGAGCTAAGAGTGCCATTTCTTTCCTCAAAGCTGTTGAAAGATTCCCCCATTATTCGTACTGGTTAACTCTAACCATGGCTATCTGGATAACCATGGCCTTCCATGTAGCCACACTGTTAAAAATTTTCCGGAAAATTTACGGTAATTGTTACTGGCATCCATGTTGCCAGTAACTATTACCGTAAAAATCAAATGTTACTGTAAAATTTTACGGTTTCCTCAGTAGGCCACAGCAACCAATTGGCGCTGGGATCGCTTATTTCTCCGGTATAAATTACCGTAAATATCAGCGATGCGTTAAGCCCGCCATTTTACAGTAACAATTACCAGAAAATCTTCCTGAATTTTTAACAGTGCATGCTCTAGCATTTGAATTTTGGCACTTACATCCCTTTGCTTCTCACTGCCTCAACTGACAGTCTCATTTCCCTCCATATAATCATCAATTGCAAGAAGAGAGCAAATGAACAATATGTAGAGCTTTTTATCTCAGTTCTTTTCTTTTTTTTTTGGAGGAGGAGGGGGGTAAGTAGTTCAAAAAAGAAAAAAAGAAGCTTGGTGTGATTTTAATGTCAAAAAATAGATATCTGCTTCTGACTGAAATCGAATCACAGTAAATTTTTAAACAGATACGAAATGATAAAGTGCAGACGTATCATTTTCTTTACAAAAGATATTTTCAACTACTATGTCAGCATTTGGGAGTCTTTTTATTATTTTTTTAACTATGTAATTTTAGAATTTTGTTTCTTTTTTTCAAGAAATTGCCTCAAAAATACGCTTGACGATCTCTTACTGATGACAAATTGTAAATGGAAAAGGAAAGATGCATAAAATTATTTATAACTGCATTTAGTAATACAGGGTGTTCGAAAAGTCCCTGTCACATTTTGAAAAAACACAGAAAAGCAACAAATTGCCATATCAATATGCGATTTGCACCATAATACTTCACGTGCTCAAGAATTTTTTATGACATCGTAAAAAAAAAGGGTTGGGGGAGAAAAAAGTGTAATTATAAGTTATTTACGATGACGCCGGAGTAAGAAAAACCAATTCGGACTGTGACGGCACAGCGATTACTTGCAACTGTACATTTTTTTCTTTTCTTTTTTTTCCTTTTCTTTACGATGTATTAAAAAATTGAACCTTTGAAGAATTGTATCACAAACTGCTGACTGGGACGACAATTTATTGTTTTTCTACCAATTTTTTAAAATGTGTCAAAAACTCCAAGAGCAAAGGCGCACGCCCCTGAATATCGCAAAGCCCCCCCCCCCAGAGCAAAAGCCACCCAAAAATTCCACCTAAAACAAAACATCCTATAAATTTTAATGGGTTAGCCGTGCCATGACCCCCTCCTCTCGCCCCCAGGTGGGCACCCCTGCCATATGTAAGAAAATATGAATTAGAGGGAGAAATAAATAATCTTACAGTTTTGGATGTGTATATAAATACTAAACGTGACCTATACGCAAATTGCTTTAAAATCGTAGTCTGAGTACATGTATCATATAAATGTATTCATTTACGTCTTTTAAAACTGCAAAACATTTTAAAAACTCTGTTTAAGTATTTACCTTCATTAAAAGTGCAAGAAAGCAGTTATAAAAGTTTTTTTTTCTTATCGTCATTCTTATTTCATGTGTATTTCCGAATCGTAATCAATATATCATTAACGACGAAAGTTGAGACTTCTTCAAGATGTTCAAGGATCATTCCTGTGACAGATGCTTCTGTCACACTTTTAGTAAGGAGTGATTATGTCAGCAAAGTGTTTTCTTGCAAAAGTTGTCAGAAAACACTTTCTTTCATACTTCCAGAACTTCTTAACAAATGTCTGATGAGTGGAAAACATACCGCTATTCATTTACGCGTCCGAACTTTTTAGTAACTGCTTTTTTGATACAAACTTACACGCAACATTTTAACATGAACTAAAAAGTAAAATAAAATATTCATTTTCCTTTTCTAATTGTTTATTTTTTTTAATTGAGGGTATTCGTGCATTGTCTTTAATTAGTGGAGTTGTATAATAGTCGGTTTAAAGTATTTTAACTGGTTGGAAATGAATAGTTATTAATATCAATGGAATTGGATGCCGCCTGACTTGATAGTGAAGTAGTAGTAGAAGTCTGACTGTGACAGGAAGGTCCGGGTTCGAATCCCGACTCGGGCATGGACATTCTTTCTCCTGTCCTTGTCCTTTCTTTGTGTAAAATGTGTTGTTGTGATGCTAATGGTTGCCTGCCCTATTAACGGGTCCTTTGTGCATACTGTAGAAGTCGGACTTCACACCAAATTACGGTACAGTTGGAAAAGTGAAGCAGCGCACCCCTCCCCCCCCCCAAATTGCCAGCCTAGCTTACATACGAGAACAACAACAACTTTGGATATTGCGCTTCTTGAATCGAAAGCATGTTTAAAGACAGTAAATCATCAAGCCAATGATGATGTCAATATTAAAAGTTTTCATGAGTTATATACGAAAATTCCGATCCGTCACAGATTTTTTTTTCTCTGGCAACGTTCAAGAATTCCACGGGTTTTTACCAGTTTCCTGTGAAAAGCAAGTTTTTTTGTGAGGGGGGGGGGGGGATCGTTCCTGGATCATTCTGAGTTTTATGATTAAAGTCTTTTCGCTGTTGTGAAAAACATTTTTAGTTACCAATGTGAAAATATGTTCAGTTTCTTTATTTAGTGTTTCTTTTTTGTCTACGTTAAAGTTTTGCTTGCTTAACTGAGTCCTAAATGAATGTAAACTGCAAGCCTTGGATGATTGGAGCATTACAGTGATTGCACTCAAAAGTAATTGTTTACAATTCTCTTAGCTAAGGCAATGTTGGCATTAAGAGTTTTCCTGGTGAATCCAGAAGGCATAAAGCTGTTTCTATTTATTCTTGAAACATGATTAAAGTAAGTTGAGAAGGGTTCTGATTTCTGTAGAATAATTCCAAGTTAATTTCAGGAAGGTTAATTCCATTTAGAAGAAAACCTTCTTGTTGTTTGCCAGATATGTTTCTGAAAGAAATTAGGCGCACGAGAATTCCATTATTTTACAGGAACTTTTTTTTTCAGTTTATACAATTTACATGAAATAAATAATCACTCATTATATTTTAATTTAAGCCTACTGACAAACAGTAACTATTAAAACTAATCATGACACACATTTCAAATTCGATAACTGTATTTAAATAAATATATTAGAAGTTCTGAAAAATAATTGGCTAGTCACAACACAAAAAATTAAATTCAAAAAATAATCCCTGATAGTTTGAATAGTTTGATACTGATAAGATGCAAGAACAACGGATAAAAACTATAATTTGGTACACAGAAAGTTCGCCTTAAAAGAAAAATGAATAGCAAAATAAAGTCAATGTAAAAAGAAAAGAAAATAAATAAATAAATAGCAACCATATTCTGCTACAGACATCAAACAGTTGTCGCAAAATAATTGGTGGATGATCATAAAATAAGTTCAAAATATTCGTTCTTTATATTTGTTTCATGGTGTATTTTATACGGTTAATAATGATCAGATGTTGTTAGAGTGAAAATATTTTTTTCAAAACAAGCTCAATACATCAAAAATCGGTGCTTTTAGACATTTTGTTGCTTTTTCAAAACCTTTTGTTACTTCGTTTGTATTCACTATTCATGCAAAAAAAAGCAACTTTTACATTTGGGATTTTATACTATAATTAAATTGAAAAGCATGGGTCTGTTTTATACATAAGAAATTATTGATTTTATTGTCTCTCTCGTTCGTACATATATCATACATAGAATAACTGCGCTTTTATAAATGAATTTAGATATGTTTCAGGAAAAAGATCTTAACGTAGATATTATTAAAGCAATGGCAATCTCAATAGTCATAGCTCTAACGTAATATCCTTGACGAAAATTAAAAATTCACTTTTTTACAACTCTAACAACCAAACGTAATTGTAAAGAAGAACCCATTAATAGTATTTACAAATTGTAAATAAATTTAAGCTCTTCAAAATAACTAAAAAATCTTTACCAAATTCAAAAAAAAAAAAAGAAATAACTATATAGAATTGCTTTGACGTTGAAATTTTTTTAGGGTAAGTGCTCCAGTAGTCGGCCAGTTTCCAGTAGTCGGCCACAGAGACATAAAACTGCTTATAAATAGAATAAGTATAACTCAAAATCGGATATGATGCATTCCTACATTCCTTTACTTGTCGCCAATTATCATTCAATAACAGTGATGCAGTAAATAGTTTTCATTAAGTAGTAATGATTCATTTTATTTTAAATGGTGCGCCCATCATCCTAGTTTGCGATTCTGCTTATTTTTTTTCGCTAAAAAGACACATCATCCGTAAATGTTAAGTACCCTTCTTTTCATCTTTCTACAGTAAATTTGCTTTTACTTATGTTTTAACGGATTGTAGTCATAGAAAAAAAAAACCACTCGTTCGTATTCAAAGATTATTGACACTAGATACACGTGTAAGGTGTTATTTTTTATTTTTTTCAGGAATAATGTGTTCTACATAATGTTAATAAATTGTTGTTAAGGGGTCATCTTCATATTAAAACGAGCATCAATCTCAAATTTTTCAATGAGAATCCCCCTTTTTATCACATATTTGTGATCATCACCCCCTTTTTTAGCTTTGTATACAAAAATTTGTTTAGTTCGAGCCAGCCGTTACTTCAGAAGTGATTTTGGAAAAGCGCCTCTCGTAACGTTAAAACGAATTTTGATTTTTTTTACACATAACACATAAACTAGATAAGGTACGGCAAATATTGTTTTTTATATCAAAATATGAATCAACCCAATAATAAAAACATCATTTACAACAGCTAAAATGAAAACTTAGATTTTTTTTATGAATTATAATAATATTTTTTGAAAAAAAATATGATCTGAAATCATATTAAATTTTAACAGAAAAACAATTAACAATAGCTTTTATGTGGGAATCCAAAAAAATATTCAGTAGTTTTTGCGCTATGCTCAAAAATTCATTTTTTTTCCACTTTAGAGGACCATATACCTTTTTAAAACTGAAAATATGAAAGCTGATGTCTTCGTAAAAAAGACAAAACAAAATTGTTTAACAAAATAAGCAAACCAGTTATAACGTGGTGTTTCTACATTAGAGTTGCGTCTATGATTTTTTAAATGTACATTTATTCGCTGTCTCTGCAGTAGAACAACACTATGTTGCAATAGTCAGTTTTATGTGGATTACGTTTCACCGTCAATATGTAAATAATGCAAAACACTATTTCATTGTCTAATAAAAGCATATTTTATAGAACTTACACAACTTTTTCACAGGAAAATACAATAAAACTTTATTGTCCTACCTGTCTGCTAGTCATGTTGCAATAGGCAGTGTAGAATGACTCGTCTCGGTGATAGTAGCCGACTCTGTGAAAATTCTCCTTTAACAGTATCTAGATGGGTTAATAGAAAATATTTGCTCTTAGATCAGTTTGCTGATTTTTACGAATTATTTATTTATTTATTATTATTTTTTTTTTTTTTGTAAAGTGTTTGAATAATTATCATTGTGTTAAGATCTAGGAGAGGAAACGTCAGCAAACTTAGAGGCCGAATAATGCACGCAAAGTAGTTGTTTTGTCTAATTGTGAACTTTTTTTTTAGGTAGGTCGTAACAGGGGACGTGAGGTCTCAGAAACCGCTCTATTTAGAATTTTTTTCAAAAATCGTGCAGTTAAGATACATTCCTGTAATTTCTCTTAGATGCTCTTTGAACTTTTATTAGCACGGGGAAAAATATTTTTGAATTTTGAATCGAAATTACTATTTCCGAAGAAATTTTTGCTAGAGTCTTAAAAGTTTTCGAGAAAATCATATGCTGCAGTAAATTAACTACTCGTAATAAATATGAATCAATTATTTATTAATGATTTCATTATTGTTCTTTAGTATATACAGAACATTTTAGTACCAAAAAGAATATTATATCACGTTAGCGTTTAACCTGTGATTATTCTTTCTATTGCTCATTTTGCTAAACATTAAACATATTTGCTTCATAAATGGTTCAAGAAACCTGCATTCTATCTAGACTAATCCTTATATATTATTTCTGTAGCCTGTTTTTGGTTTCTACGCCAAATTTCCCTCAATTCTCGATCGATTTCCTTGATTTACGGCTTATTTTATAGCTTATGGTGCTGGCTACTGACGAAAAATAGACCCAAGGTCTGAAAATTGTTTCTTTTAGCCGAAAAACCTGTTTTAAAGAACCAGAATAAGGTTTTCGGTCAAACTTATAACTTTAATTTACGCTATAACCGACAGAGCTGAGTAGCTTGATCGGCAGAGCGTTCTCTTCGTAACCAGGAGATTACGTGTTCGGGCCCACGTCCGGACAATCTGCACCAAAAAAATTAGAGAAATATCGCGCATTACATGAAAACTGAATTAAATGGATAACAACTATGAGGGAATAGAATAAATAAGAAGGAAATGCTCCTTGCTGATATGAAAACATTCAGTGATTTTGTGCTAAATTACTTCGAAATTGCACGTGTTTTTTTTTTTTTTTGAAGCTTTGGCTCTGGAAAGAAAATTAAAGCATAATGTAAGCGAAAATATAAGTAACAGGTTTAAGATTTCAGACTACAATAGAATTGTTTTTTGTTCAGAAAAAAAATAATGAATCGTATATTGAAATATATATTCTTCTAATGAGTTTTTGACTCTTTGTACAAATAAATAAAATACTACCTCAATTTGAAGGGTAAAATATATATTTTTTCTTCTTTTTGCTAAAAAAACAAATAGCTTATCACATTTTTACTACATTCGAAAGCATAGTTCAATTTATTTTGTATTTTAACCGTGCTGTTAAATGATGAACACGTGCTGCCATCTAAGTTATAACGGTTTAAGCAGCCTGCGATAACAAATTGTAAAAATTTTCAAAAATAAAAACATTTTTCTTCAATATCTTATCTTATATATTAATCCCCTCTCATTTTAAAACTTCAGGCTGTCCAATGACGAAAAAAAGACTTACGGTCGAAAATTCAAGTTTTCGAAATCGCATCTTGCTGTTTCAAAACCTTGATGCTGCCTGTAGTTCTTATGCATTTTTTAAAGCAAAGTTCTAATGCAGTTTTCCATTTTTTACGTCGCTTTCCGGAAAAAAAAATAGCCTGTGTGTGTGTTTATATTTTAATAAAGCTTAACAGCACTGGACTTAGTTGTTCGGTATAATTGATAAGTTTTTTTCGGTAGAGCGTTCGGCTATAAACTATCTGAACTTCGGGCAAGCTTGGGCTGTCCGACATAATATCAAATTCATATTAGTATTACGCATTACATGTGCTCATAACATACACACCTAATAAAATAAATGCAGTGGGAATGCTACTTGGTGTTTCGACTCCTTTATGCAGGCTACAGTTATCATTCGGATAAGTTGATTTTTAACCGAACTGTGTTCTTTGACTACATCCAGACCACTCAACATAATGTAATCATAAAAAAGTATTAGATTTACCTAAAGAAATCCTTTTTGTGCAGAAAAACATTTTTATTGTATGCTAAAATGTAGATGTTTCTAATAGCAGTGTTCGACCTTTTGTACAAATGAAAAAATACTACGCCCGATTAAAACTACGAGTTTCACTTAGTAAACCTTTAATTTTTTATTCGCGCGAATACGATATAAAGCATTAAAAGTATTATCAACTTCATTAGCAAGAAATTATTTTCTACTCCTCTGCTTTCTGCTGAAAAAAAAAATACATTTTGTCTACGTTCGAAAAATTACACTTAAGAACGGACTCAGTTCAACTGGTTTTGGTTTTGAATTTTAAGTGTTCGATTAAAAGAGAAACATGTGAGGGCATTTAAGCCGTAACGGTTAAAGCTACCTTCTATGTGAAATGGTTCAATATTCAAAGATAAAAACACTTATTTTCAATCAAATTTATTACTTCTCTAGAATGTTTGTTTCAATCGCTACGTGAGATCTTCGTCATTCTTTAATCAAATTCCATGCTTTGCGAATAATTTTAAATCGTATCATGCTGGTTAATGACAAAACACAGATGCATGATCTTATTATTATTATTTTTTTTTTGGCAAAAAGCTTTTTTGCTGTTTTTTACTACGCATTCCTTCAATGAATAGCTTTCGAAAAGGAAGGCGCAATTGCTAGGTTTGTTGGGGTGTCGTTCTGTTAGTGAGAATGGCGCCAATTCGAATACGTGCCAATAAATATCTCTTTAATGTTTCTTTTTTTCCCGTCAGATGCTGACATGTGCAGGACTGTATTTGCCACAACCTGTTTTTTCACATGCACAATTATTGCTTTTTCACGAGTCACCACTCAGCCACACTTTTAATGATATTTATGTTTGAATTGAAAATACGTACAACCAAAAGGTGAGCGATGATCAAATTATCACAATGTTGTATTTAACGAGGTTTTGTTACTGATGTCTTTAAATTACATGCCTTCTCTTCTGCGCTTACTTTTTTTTCGGTTCTTCTTCATAATGTTCTTCCTTTGAAATTCTTAAAGAGCGAAATGCCTTATGAAACGATTTGAAGCACAGTGCGGAGTTCCGCACGGGTCGACTAGTTATTACAATTGTTGGTGCCACTTTTTATTATCGCTTCTAACCAGGAGTTGAGTAAGACCTCATTTGGAATATGCTGTTCAGTTTTGATCGCCTTATCTGAAGAAAGATATTTCTGTAGTGGAAAGGGTTCAAAGAATTGTAACTAGACTAATAAGGGGACTTTCAGATTTAGATTATGACACTAGACTTAATAGGCTTAATATGTATAGTTTGGAGCAAAGGAGAATCGGAGGGGACATGATTAAGTTGTTTAAATTTATCAGAATGAAAGATGTCTATGTATTAAATTTGTGCACGGAAAGCAGGACGATGGGTCATTGTTTTAAGCTAGTTAAATCTCATGCTAACTTGGAAATTAGAAAAAACTACTACTTCACTAGGGTCGTGGACACTTGGAAAAGCTTACCGGAAGAGGCGGTAAAGAACAAAGGGGTGGATAGCTTTAAGAGGGCCATTGATCTTCATTGAAGACTAATTAATTGACTAGGACCAGCCTAGCTGGGCTCAGAGCCTGTTGCTGGTCATCACATTTGTATTTGTGTTATTTGTATTTAACTCATTGGGTTTTCTTCACAAGGAAATCAAAATTTAATTCTTGTTTGAAAGTGTGCCGAATTTGTTTTAAAATTACTTGGTTTCAAAGTTCCATTACGTTGCTACCCAATCCATTTTAGTTAAAAAATTGTTTACTAATATTCTTGTTGAAAGCTGTAAGATTATCTTCATGACCTCCCCCATTTCTCAATTTTCATTTACCCACATACACGCCCGTCATCTGGACAATAGGCGGGGGGAGGGCGGGGGGCAATTGACTTTCTGTATTTTCAAAATATAATTTAAATCTGCATTTTTGCTTGTATTTTAATTCATTTCTCATATAAAATGCACTGAATTCATACCCTTTGCCACCCCCCCCCCCTCCAAGAAAAACTTTGAAAATACGGACCTGCCAACATAATTCGTCTGACTACAATTCTTTCACAATAAATGTACCTTTTTTTATTATACATTTTGCTTTCGATGTGCCTACGATTGCCAATCTTTTAAGTGCTTTTTGAACAGAATTTTTAACCGACTTCAAAAAAGGAGGTTATGATTTCGTATTGCGGCTTTTTATGTATGTATTCGATTTATTCCAAGACTACTGGACCGATTTGAAAAATTCTTTTTTTGTTTGGAAAGGTATATTCCCAGATGGTCTCATGGTAATTTGGTCTGGATCTGATAAGGGGACTCGGAGAAATCCAAGAAACTATAAATTTCACACGTTATGGCTACGTACTACAGCTTACGTCAACGACCGGAATACGTCACAGGTCACGCGGTTTTGCTGTAAACGGTGTGCTTTCACACACCTAAGGTTTTAGCTTCCTCTTAAACGATATTTAATTCTCGCGACACATGGGTGATTCATTTTCGCAACGCTGGGCCGCCTGCTAATTTTTTATTACAGATGCTACTAATGTATTTATTACTACGTAGCAAAGGAGTAAATTAAATATATTTTGCTACTTTAATGCCTTAATATTTTATTTACTAATAAATTTCTTTATTTAATATTCTAGTTTTTAAATATATTTATTGTTCAATTCAGGAGAAATTGAATACATAACGCCCCTCCCCCACGATTGTATTTATATTCTTTAATAATTATAACTGGTGTCTGATTTCTGAAGTTTAACCAATATTCTAGATTTACTAGTTCACAATGTCACCAGTTCAATTTGAAATTAGGGTTATACTAATTAGCAGGCTTCAAAAAAAAAAAAAAAAAGGAGGAGGTTCTGAACTCGTCGGATTTGTTTTTCTTTGTACAATGTTCCATAAATACTCGAAGAAACCTGTACCCGGGGGTTTTCACATAGAGGGGGGCGGACACCTGTTGCCTGAGCCTGAAGAAAGCCCAATATTTTTATAACTAGAGGTGAAATATAGGGGTAAACAATATGGTGAGGGACCTGGAAAAGTCATTTGTGACGGGCCCCAAAATTTCTGTGCACGCCCCTGCCTGTATACCGATAAGGAAAGTTCTTCTTTTTTTGTTAGGAACGGTATACTTCCACGGCAGTTTAATGGTAATAAAGTTCAGATTTGATGAAATTGAGGAAACTCTTCAAATTTCATGCTCACATTTAAATCGATTTGTACTTTGTTAACTTTGTATATCGTCTCACTTAGTGAACCGGTTTTTATGATTTTTTTGTTTAGTGGTGGTTTTGTTTAGGGGTGGTCTAACTTAGGTTCCAAATCTTTGATTTACTCTATCTGTTCTTTAGCGAAAAGTTATGGGTACATATAAACAATAAATTTCATGTAATTTCTCTCACAAGCAATTAAATATAAAACCCATTGATAAAAAAAGGCCATAAAACAAAGGTATATACTTTCTTTACCTATAGTTAAAGAAACTACTAAAAAATCATTATTATGAGCAATCATAATGAAAATTTTGAATCAAGGATTCTCTGAAGCAAACATAAAATTTCATTCTAGTGGAATATTTTTATCTTCATCCATAGTGGGGCCATGTGAAGAAACGTGCGACTTTTAACACGAGTTACATAACACATATTGCGAAATATGAATTACAATTTACAATATTACAGTATTAAAATTTACAATTTTACAAGTTTAAACTTAAAGCGATTTCTTCTTTTTTTTGGTGACTCGTGCATTTGCTTTCGGAAAACAAACTTTGATAAAGTTGAACTAATGATGAAGACATTTTCCTTTTTTGTGCATAGTTACACGTTTGAAAAAGCCTTTCTTCACAGTCGTCGGAATTTTCCGAGACGCTGTGTTATTTACACCACTAAAAAGGAAAAAATAAATTACTTATAAATTAAAAAAAACCGCCTTCAAAAAACACCTAGTAACTAAAAAGCAAAAAATAACTAATTACACTTACACACTATTTCCTACCCAAACTTAGAAATGAAATTTATTTTACAATTCCAGTACAAAAATCAACTAAACACTGATTTTAATATGATCTCTTAATTTTTAATTAAATTTTGAAGTCATGGCCTCCTATAAACTACTACCTAACGTAACTGAGTAGGTTTAGTTTTAAAGACTAATTTCTCGTTTAGTTAAATTAGTGTTTAATTCGGGATTCGGTGAGTTGTCAATTACGTTAGGTAGTAGTTTCTAGGAGGCCCTGACTTCAAAAGTTTATTAAAAATTAAGAGATTGCATATAATTAGTTAGGTATTTAAAATAATTCATGGTATAGTAATTAAAATCAGTGTTTATTTTATAATTCGGTTCTTAGTTTAGTTGATTTTTGTACTGAAATTGTAAAATAAATTTTATTTCCAGGTTTGGGTAGGAAATAGTATGTAAGTGTAATAATTTATAGTTGCTTTGTTTTGAGGTGAAATTGTTTCCAAAACTAAAATTTTAATTTTATGTTCCGTATGTTGAAGTTTCGTTCTAATGAACATGGACCAGTCAAATGTCAATCGTATTGATCATTAATTCACTCTTTAGCGATAATGAATTTTATCAACTCTTTTATTCAGTCTTTATCTTAGCATGCACAATTAAATCTTTTTGTGCCAGGGGCGGGAGGGGGGAAGAGAGAATCGACGCTCTCAAGTTTTCAAAATTCCTTTCCCAAAATTCCGGGTCGTTTCCATTCTTTATTTTCTATTTTCGCAGAATATAATATTACTAAGTAAGTGATGTAGAAGATAAAGAATAAAAAAAATTATTTCGTGTGATGCATATCCAAACTGGTTGCAAATTGAAAAATAATGTAAACATAGATGTTACGAAGACATCAAGAATGCTGAATTCTTTCGTAATTATTAGGATAATTAATTTCGTAAGTACAATGCTTTGCTATAAGTTTCGCATTAAATTCTGTTTAAATTTATTCACTCACACACTATAACAGTAATGAAAATGAAACGGCTGACGACTGGGCTCATGCATGGCCGAGCATTGGATTTCTATGGCCGAGTACTGGAGCATTTTCTCGTGTTAACAATAGGTTAGTTTTTTAAATAAAAATAATTTTATTTCTGAAACAATTCAGTAAATCATTATCAGAAGGTAAAGCATAAAGCCTTACAACGTTTTTGTTGTTGTAATGATTGCTGAAATTTATAGGTTAACAAAAAACAGCAATCACTTTCTTAAATGGCCGACTACTGAACACCTTACCGTATAGGGGAAAAGGAGCTACGTGAGCACGTAGCACATGTTTTACTAAGATAACGTCAAGCGGTCAAGCAAAAAATCTTGAAAATTCTCAAGCATTGGCTGTATTGTGCATTCATGACAAGAAGATACTTCGGAACGCCCTCCCGAAAGCAGAGCTAATTTTAGCACGGGGGTGATCGCGCCGCTCGCAATATTAACCCATTCCATGACCAGCCCGAAACCCCTTAACGCGCATGCCGCAGATAACGAACGGAGTTGCTTTTTGCTACGCTGTAATAACACTTTTTTCCCCATTTTGCTATCGGGATTTTAATGTTGTTTTTGCTGTTCAGCTTGTATTCGAAAATCGCTTCGCTTTATTAGTTTTTTGGTCCTGAATTAAATAGTGCAATAAAATACAAGGTTGCTAATATGTGCTGAAATATTCCTTAAATTTACACAGTACACAACGGGAAAATAAACAATAGAGGATAGGACAAAAAGCAATTATTTTTATAACACTAATTATTTTATTCATTTATTATTATTATTTTTTTTTTTTTTTTTTGCTTTTACCTCAGTATATCATTTTTTTTTCTTTTTATTCACTTAAGAAATCTTAAGAACTGTTAAATGTAAGATGATCTATCTTTCAAAATGGCTCAACAAAGCATTCTTCAAACAATTGACTGATATGTACAACCTGTGAGTTGGACCTGTTGAATGGACAAAACGCTTTAATAACTGTGGGAATGATTTTCTAAGAGGATAAAAAGTATTCTTCGGTGCCTTTTGATACATTGTGACCCTTCAAAACGACCTATACACACAGAGACTGGTCGGTTCTTTTATCCTAATTCCGATGACTTTTAAATCCCTGCTGAGTGTCCAGATATCAGTTGCTCAAGCGTGGGAAGTATTTTAAAGATAAATGCTTACAAAAGATCAAAACTTGCGGCTAATCCCCTATTTCCCTAAAGGATACCTTTGTGCATGCAGCTAAAAGAGGAATCGGCCTGGGCGGATTCCCTAAGGAGGTGCCCCCCTTGGTGTCTTGTGGTCAACCCTTCCGCATTATTTTCGTACAACAAAACAGTTTGAATCAGAAAGGAATTTCAAAGCAAGCTTTAGTACTTGGGAACATGTCTTCAAAAGAAAAAAAAAGAAAATTTTGCTTGAAATCGAGTCGGATTGTTTTTTCTTTTTTTAAAACATACTTGGATAATTTACTAATTAAGGCAATTTGATTATTGAAAAGAAATCAAATGTTTTATTTCTATTTTTAAAATCTCATAAAAGAAGGTGCAATTAAAACATTGGAGCTATTTTAAAACAATAAATAAAATCTGAAAAAGAAAGGGAGAAAAGGAATGTTTCGTTTCGTATGAGGAATGCGAAAAGAACTCAAGATATTATCATTTCATTTGTACTGTAGTATATATTTTATGTTTTGCATAGGGGTCAACTATTATGTATGATCAATGCGGTCGTCATAATTTTTGTTTGTGAAATTAAAAATATTCAAAACTGTATCACTAAAAAGCCATCAAAGGGTGCCGCGAATATAAAACGTTATAATTTAAGTTTGAAAATATCATGATTTAAAAATGAATAAATATTAAAAAATAATAATAGTATACAAATAACCAAAAAGCGTAGTAAACACATTATAATAATAATAAAAAAAAAAACCATACTCGTACAAAATTAAGACGCGTAAGATAATTAAAAAAATAATAGTGTGTAAAATAAATTATAAAATTTGAGGATTATGAACAATTTAATGAAGGTTGCTTGGGTAAGAAGGTGGATTTTTGATAACAAGAGAAAAATATTTCTGTTTCTTTGCTTTATTCAGGCATAGAAATATTGGTAAATGTGTAAGGAAATATTTTCACACTTGTTCATCAGGAGTTCGAATGCCAGAATGCTAAGAAACAAAGCTTCCACGAAAAGATAAAAATATAATGCCTGACTATTTGAAGCATTATTCGTGTCCCATCTAAGAGTAATTGAAAGGTTAATATCTTAGTAAAATAAAATAATTTACAACAAATTTCGTGAAATACTGTAAGTTACATCCCTTTTGTCTAAGGAAAAGAGCTTGATTAGCGCTCCCCTAAAAGCACCAGAACCCAACAGAGAAGCGCAA
Organism: Uloborus diversus; assembly: GCF_026930045.1. NCBI lineage: Eukaryota > Metazoa > Arthropoda > Arachnida > Araneae > Uloboridae > Uloborus > Uloborus diversus. Next base: position 117,241,609 of record NC_072738.1, read on the forward strand.
TAACAGGGTTCTGCCCCTGGAAGGATCGCCGACACATATTCGGCCGAAGCAAAAACTGCTAAAAACGCCGTGACGACACAGGATCGTCGAAGGCAGTTAAGCATTGGTTTCCTAGAAGCGAACACGCTTAGCGTCGGCGTCGTTCCTCGCCGAGGCGAAAACTTGATTCTTCTGCTCATGCGCGCCCGAGTCAATTCGGCGTTCTGAGTGGTCACGTCGGAATCTACTTAACTTTGATTTCAGCGTTACGTCGATGAGCGACGTCGAAGATCGGCGATTCGCTTCTAGGAAACCAAGGCTTTAGGAACCACTTTCTTGCGACGAGCCTGAATCGGCCGGGGCAGTTTTAACACAAACTGCGCGGTCGATCCTGTATCGGCCGGGGCAAAGAATGGGTTAAGACAACCCTAACTTTGGCGTGCATTTAAATTCGCGAAAATGTCTTGGCGTTCTTTTTTCCAGCTTCGCTTAATTGTCTTCGCCGGGAAATCGTTACTTTTTAAACTGAAAATTTCAGCTCTATAAGGTAAAACACTAGTAGTGGCCAGTGCTTCAGTAGTAGCCACTTCAAGTTTACTTAGTATATACTTTGAAGAAAGAATGAAAGTTTGACCACTAATAACATGATTTTTTTGTTGATACTTAATGTGACTATCTTATTGAATCAATTTTATTCAACAGTTATTTGAATTTTAGCAAGTAATGCTAATTCTTCGGATGGGAGAATGACAAATGCCACTCCCACTACTGAAAATGTCAGAATCTGGAGTGCCCACTAATGGATCAAATTTGAAGTTATAATAAAAATAGATAAAAAAAATTGAACAAATTTAAATTCTGGCATTTTTAGATATCATGGGATGATTGAGAAAGATTTCGTCTATAATACGCTCACTGAGTGACAAGAGAGGTAATTGATATTGTATACCCAGTTTAAAAATATACTTCACTGTGTCCACTACTAATGTGTTTTAAACCTTGAACCGTATATACAAAAACAAAAAAAAAAACAAAAAAACATTTCTATTAAGGATATGCGTTCTGAATTTTGTACGATAGTCTTTTAAACACTAACGTCCTAAATTCTAGATTGCAAGTGCGCTCATGAAAAAAACCTGGGTCCGAATCCGGTTTCGTTCCAAATGCCGCTTCAATATTTAAAGCAGGATCTGCATCTGGTGATTATCATGGACAAATGAACTTTGATAATTTTAAAAAATGGATCGTTGAGAAGCTGCTGCCAAATATTCCACATAATTCAGTCATTGTCATGGATAATGCAGCTTATCATTCAAAAGTGCAGGATCCTATACCAACTAAGAGCTCAAAGAAAGATAAAATGTGTGCCTGGCTGGAGAAAGAGCATGTTCTACATCATCAAAAAATGCGGAAAGTAGAACTATTCGAACTCATTTCAGCCAATGCAAGTACTGAGAAGAAATATTACATTGATGAAATCATAAAAAGAAAAGGACATGATGTCTTGCGACTTCCCCCACACCATTGCGATTTAAATCCGATTGAATTAATTTGGGCAGACATTAAACGCCATGTAAGAGAGAATAACGCGACGGCTGATATGAGTTTGGAACGGCTTCAGAATCTTGCTTCAGAAGCCATACAAAATATCAAAGCTGAGAAATGGGGAAAACATTGCAAACATGTTGAACATGTTGAAAGCAAATATTGGGAAAGCGACGCCATTGTCGGTGACGTTGTAGAAAATGTTTCTTTTACCATAAATTATGATTCTGATTCTGAGAGCAATTTTAGTAGTGATAGTGAAAATTATGACGATGAATCTTAATTTAATCTTGCATTTAAGTCATATTCATGCAACTCTCGTTTTTTCCGTACAAAATGTCTACTTACAATTTTCAATTTGTCCGCATTTATTAACCAGATGTGATAAATAAATATGATCTGTTCAAGCTGTCCAGATATGTACCTAAAGGGCGTTTCATATTTTATAATCTAGAGATTGAAAATGGAGTGAAATTTTTGTAACGTACTAATTATGTTTTGAAAATCATTTAAATCAAGGTTTTATGTTATTATGTAAAATATATCACATTCACCTTACCAAAAAAATCATCAAAAAATCTTTCTATTCCCCTTTAAAAAATACCCCATAATAAGCATGATTTATAGTTTTATTTCTATACAGAATGTTTAAGTTATCATATCTAATACTATTAGCACTAAGGTTTTTATTATGTTTCAGTTTAAGAAATCCTTTTTGTATAAGAAATTGAATTTTTGGTATTGTGTAATTTTGATCCAAAAGTAAAATATGAGAATTATTCATTGCTTTTCACTTTTGCTATTTAAATAAATTTTGTTCAATTCAGCTTTGTGGCGAAATATTTTGGAGCAGATATAAATTAAAACTAAAAGTAAGTTTTCAAACAGCAGATGTGCACTGTCACCATAAAAATAATTACTCGTATTAAAATTGTTGCACTATACTAAAACACAGGGTTCGTGGGTTTTTTTAAACGAATTATTCTAGTATTTTTTCTTTTTTGTTTATTTAATTCAGGTTTTGCTAAATTTTTTTAAACAGACCTTACGAATTTTTTGTATTGATTATATTGGATATATATTAAATAAATGCTAGTTTAAGCAATATGAAAAAGTATGTGCTAAGCTACTTTCATGGTAATAAAGATTTTTAAATAATTTATAAAGAAAAATAACCAACTATAATGCAAACGTATGATTCAGTTCAGAACGTCTAAGATGCCCGTAAGTAATAATAGAAATTCTAAGTGCAAAAAAAAAAAAAAAAGCAAGAGGCAGTCAACTCTCTATAACTCGAAGTCCAAAGGGCTAAAACGTTCGAGTTACTGGTAGTTCGAGCTGTGGGAAGTTTCCACAACAATCTCAAAAGTTTGGGACCCGATGAAAACTTCGAGATAAAGGAATATTCCAGTTGCAAGCTTGGAATTATCGAGATTCGCCTGTATTCTTCTACTTTTGAAACCTGAGATATTGCATCATGTTAAACGAAAAGTTTCTTTTTTACATAAATTAGGTACACTTTAATAGTTTTTCTATGTTTTCTATTTTAACAACCTAATGTATTTTGTTTTTGAACTTTCCCACTTTGTAAAACCAAAAAGGTTCCACAATGGGAACCTTTATAAAGAAATACATACAAAATTTCAGATTATGCACTGTGTGGATATACATTCAATCAATCTAAAGAAGCTACTAAAATTTTAAAGAAAATTTTGAAAATATTATTTGAACAAATGCTGCCCCTCCTCCCCCCTTTCTCCCGCCTGGTGTTCGGGGAGTGACCAAACGTTCTGGAAGGGATTTTTATATGATAAATAAAAGGTACTAGGAGGGGGGGGGGATCCATCTGAAATATATGTCTGCAACTGCCTATTAAAATTAAGATTATTTCTCTTCATATTGCATGAATGTTAGCGTTTAGAAATATGTAATAATCTGCGGTGTGTTATCTGCGGTGCGGACTTTGGTTTGAATACTGTTTTAAAATTATAGGTTCATCGGCAGGGCCATCTTAAGAGATGACGATCCCCCGGTGCGAGTATTTTCCAGCACGGGGGGGGGGGGGGGTGCTGACCAACTTAATTTCTGGGGGGGGGGGCTGGCAGAAACGAAGTTTGTTGCACAGTAGCTTTAAATCCACAAGGGATGTCTATAAAGAATGTCACACTCAACTTATCCTCTGCTCTCGTCACATCTCACGCAATGTTAGATGAATATATTGCTACAACGAACGCTTTTATTTCGACCAAAATGTGTGATGTCACACTTCTTGTAACCGCCTCCTTCCACTTTGAGACAAACTGTCATGGGGTTCATGCACCCCGAACCCTCCTCTCAAGCGTGACATCTTTTGCGAACGTCTCCTTAAGTTTGCTCTATGTCACCGAAATCGCGCTAACAACTGTTACAAGGGGAAAAGCAGGATCCCCCCCCCCTTGGATAGCGTTATTCATGAAGTTGATTGCACATATTGTAATATTAGAGACTAAATCGATTAAAATTACTATTGCGTTAAACCTTAATTTTCTCCATTAGTGTTTTTTGAGTTGTGTCACTTTCCTTGCCTATGTACGATATGTTAAACAGCTGAATAGGTAACTGGAGCAACGTTTCTTGTTACAAATTATGCATTTTACATTCAGAGCAACAAACTTTTACCTATTTTATGATCCCCACATGTTGTTCGATGAAAGTACTGGAGAACTGAATTAGTTTTGGAGAAAAAAAAACTTTATTAAAAGAAGTATATATAGTTTTTCGTATTTACAAAAATAAATAGGTCCAAACAGTAACATACAACGTTGTTTCACTCACGTATTCAATTATTCTGTTGATAGCCATATTGGCGTGTAAAAAGCTTTAATTTTGTTTTGTTCCTTATTTCATTTCTGAAGAATAAAAGCCGTATAGGAAAAAAAAAGAAAGAAAGAAAGAAATAGTATTAAAGTATTGAAATGCGTTATACACAGATAAACTTACCTACTAACTGTGGCTTCCAAAATTGTTCATACGCTTTAAAAGTGTGTGGTAAAAATAAAGTACCCTGGAATTGAAATACTCCAATACTTTTTCATATCGTCTCTACGTGATTTTAAATACGTCAACCTAACATTTTTTTTTATAAAATATTGACTGTTTGTAATGGGTCAAAAATGAGGAGACGTAGAATGAACGCGCCATAAAAGTCGTGCACTGAAATATTTTCGGAAAAATTCGAAATTAAAGTTATCATCTGTTGTCTTTTTTTATTATTTTCACATTGCGGTGATAGTTAAAAAAACGTTTGGCATTAATTTTTGCTTGTTAACTTCATAAATTCTGTGTATTATTTAAAAAATGGCTCAATTTTGCATTTCGAAAATGTATTAATTCTTCATTATATTCGAAGTAAAACAGTTCGAAATATTGCAAAAGTTGTTCATTTATCCCATACTCTTGTGTAATATTTAAAAACGCTTTAAAGAAGAAAATTGAATCGGAAATAAGATGAGAAATGGTTGACCAGCAAAGTTAACAAAATGCGACCAGAGATTTATAATCAGAAAATCTGTAAAACAAAACCCACGTTTGAGTGCAGTGAAAGTTTTAGCAGAACAGAACGAAAAATTTTCATTCCAATTTCACTAGGAACTGTTCACCGTGTTTGCAGAAAATGTTTAGTTAGTGTGAAAAACAGAAAGTTTAGGCTTTCCTTCGCAAAATCAATGATAAACTAACCCGAAACGTATAAATACACTGTAAATCTTAAAATAGTTTTAAGTCGAACAATTTTCTTTGTATCACACTTTTTTTTTCTGGAGGAAAGGTGAGAGGGGATCTTTTAGAAAATTAAAGAATACTCGTCTTCTTCCAGCGTGATAACGAAGGCCAACTGGCAACCTTTCTCAGTGTTAGACTGAAGCCTCATCCCCAAAACACGGATATTAGAATCGTCCGATACCAAGTGTCGGGGGAGGAGCCAGGTCTCAACTGCTGAAAAACGGACAATACCAGTGTTACTTCTTGGCTAAACTTTTAGAGCAAGAAGACATATTTTGTTCCTGGGGTGACAGCTTCTTTGTTTTAGCAGATGCTGATGTAGGGTGATTTGCCATGGTTGACCACCAGCCAGTAGCTGACCACTCGAGTACTAATATTTACAAAACAAGAATAAATAAGTTGATACTTAAAATCTGATT